>NW_006399856.1:10905517-10914583 GCF_000299155.1 Elephantulus edwardii
GTTTTCAGAGGCCTGTTATTTCAGAAGCAGATGGTCAGTTCTGCTTTCCAGACTGAATCTGGGAGCTCTACTGAAATCTGTCCATCATGGCTGGCTCCTGTGGCATTTGAATCACTGGTGGTGTAGTTTCACCAAACCACAGCAAACAAATTAGTCCCAGCTCAGAAAACTGACAGACAAGTGATGTACTAATAAGATGTAAAGATTTATACAATGTATGTTGTTGTTGTTGTTGTTGCTTGCCTTTGAATTGAGTACCACTCATAGTGAACCTATGAACAAAAGGCCTGAAGCCCCTCTACAGCTATCAACATTTATCAAAGTTCATAGACTTTCTAGGGGCATATTATTTAGGAAGTAGATGCTGCTTCTGCTCCCAAATGCAAAGTATGTATGGTACTAATCATATGAAACACAATGTGAATAGAGGAATGTGTGAAATTATATATATATGAAACACAATAAATTTTTCATTCACATTATGAATTTTGCATGCAAATCAATATAAAAGAATTTTTTAAAAATGTGTAAAGATTAACAGACATAAACATAACAGCAACATAACTGTTGCTGTTAGGTGCCATCAACTTGAGTATGATTTACAGCAACCCTATGAAGAATAGATCTGAATCCTGTCCTATCCTGTGCCATCCTCACCATCTCTGATACACTTGAAACTATTGCTGCAGTCACTGTGCCAAACATCTCGATGCAGGTCTTCCTCTTTTGCTGACCCTCACCCTTTCAGCATGATATCCTTTTCCAAGGAATAGCTTCTCCTAGCAACATATCAAAAGTATGAGAGACACAGTTTTGCCATCCTTGCCTCCAAGGAGCACTCTGGCTGCACATTTTCCAAGGCACCTGTTCATTCTTTTGGCAGCCCATAGGACATTCAGCATTCTTCTCCAAAATCACAAAGACATAAATTCTTTTTCTGTCATCCTTATTCATTCCGGCTCTTACGTGCATAGCAAGTAATTGAAAAGACCATGGCCTGAATCAGGTACACCTGACTCTTCAAATGGACATCATTGCTCTTTAATATTTTGGACAGATCCTTGACAGTGGGCTTGCCCAAATCTCCTTATCTTGTGACTACTGGTCCCAAGGTGTTGATTATGGATCCAGGCAAGACAAAATTATTAACAATTTCAATCCTTTCTCCATCTATCATGATGCTGCCCACTGGTAAAGACTTTAGTGCTACATGCAAATAACTCCCTTACCACCATTAATAGCATATGCAAGCAAAATATTACTGAAGATCACACAAAAATTATTAAAACAGTACATTGACAGAGAACTATTAAAGCTGAGTGTAGAAGAGGCCATGAAACCAGAGATATCATTGCTCATGTCAGATAGATCTGGCTCGAAGCAAATAATATCAGAATATGGTATATTTGTGTTTTGTTGACTATGCAAAGGCTTTTGATGTGTGGATCATAATAGACTATGGCTAACATTAAGAAGAATGGAAATACCACAACACTTAATTGTGCTCATGCAAAACCTATGCTTATATCAAGGAACTCTCTTACAAACATACAAACAAATCTTTTATACATATCCATTCCATCTGTATGCTGAGCAAATCATTTGATAATCTGGACTCTGAAAAAGAACATGGAATCAGAATTGGAGGAAGACTCATCAACAATCTGTGCTATGCAGATGATACAACCTTGCTTGTTGAAAGTGAGGATACCATGAAATACTTATTGCAGAGGATCAAAGAGCCTTCAATATGGATTGTATCTCAATACCAAGATGACAAAAATTTCCACTACTGGACTGATAGGCAACATCATGATTGATAGAGAAAAGATTGAAATTATCAAAGATTTCATCTTACTTGGATCTAAAATCAGTCTTAGTACCAGCAGTAAGGAGATCAGGAGACATATTGAATTGGGAGAAAACACTGTCAGGGATCTCTCTATGTTCCTGAGGAGTAATGATGTCAGCTTGAAGACTAAGGGGCTCTTGATTCAGGACGTGATCTTTTCAATACTTGCTCTGCTTCTGAAAGCTGGACAATGAATAAAAACAGCAGAAGAAGAACTGATGTCCTTGAGGTGTGGTGCTGGAAAAGAGTACTGAATATCCCATGGACTACCTAAAACACAAGCAGATAGGTCTTGGAAATGGTGCAGCCAGAGGGCTGTTTGGAAGCAAGGGTAGTGAAACTTTATCTACATATCTGGGGCATGTTGAAATGAGTAGCTATTCCTTGGAAAGGGATATCATGCTTGGAAACGGAGAGGTCATTAAAGAAGAAGACCTTCAATGAGATGGATTAACATAGTGACTGCAGCAAGGGGCTTAGTGTGTCAGAGATGATAAGGATGGCACAGAATAAGACAGAGTTCAGATACATATTTCATAGGTTTCACTATGAGTAGCATTTGACTCGATGGCACCTAACATCAACATGGACTTGCATGAGAAGGACACACAAGTAACAAAAGGAGGAATTAAATGATATAAGAAGTTAGGAAAAAACAACAATGGAGAGAATAGGAGAGAAGAATCAAAACTTAAAAATTCAAACTCATGGACATCAATTTGGAACGAACTCATAGATGATCCTCCAGTGGGTTTTCTGAGGAAATCACTCATCATTTTCCTAGTCATTTCCCATGATGTTCATTCCAAATACATTTTCTTTTTTACAGATAAGAAATTCAAATCATTGATTTATTTCTCATTGCCAGTATATAAGTTCATAGTTTGTCAAATCCTCTACACTGTATATGTAACCCATAAACATCACATAGCAAATGAAATCCATCAGTATTTAATCTGATGGAAACAGTACATCTCTACAGTTTACATCTGTCTCAATATTTCCAAGTCTGGTCCCATTTATTTCAGCAAATAAAATGTAATGAAGCTTATACTACAATATACAGGCATTCACAAAGGTTAAAAAGGTAACAAGGTGTTAATGATGGTTATTTACAAGCTGGCGAAATTAAGAGATTTGTTTATTTATTTTATGTCACCATTTATGAATTTCCTATGAATACATTGCTTTGGTTACCAGAAATTAAAACAAAGATTGTTTTCAATTTTTTTTTCATTTTTGGGATTTATTAATTTGATAGGAGAGGCTGACAGCATGGTGTTTTTATTTTTAGCATTCCTCCATCTTTCTTTTTTTAGGTTTTTTAAAATTAATTTCTTTAAATTAATTTTAACGAACATTTACAGAAATTTTGGATTTCCATTTATTCATTGTTACATTTTTCTTCCTGGCCAGCCCTACCCCCCCCCCCCATTTTACTCTTCTCTCTGAAAAGTAAAATTCCTTCATTGGTATACAATCCTCCCACCCAGAGTACATTCCACTAATTTTTAAAGCATGTAACAATACAAAAATTAATGTCAAAGGAGGCCTCAGGAAAATGCCTTTTTAAAGTAGAGGTGTTTACTTGTGAAAACAAGATTGAAAAAAAGGTCTAGGTTTTAAAAGGACTGACTATCCAAATTTTACAAAGAAAACAATCAATATTCAACAAAATAATCTAAACAACAACCAGAAATGTCCATTTTCATTTAATTCTTCATAATATAACTATTAATTTCCTCACACATCTTGAAAAGTCAAGAATCGAAATTATTTTGCTAGGAAGATGTCCTAGTGGGTAAGGAGCTGCACTGGCAGCTTAAAGGCAGGCAGTTCTAATCTAAGCTACTCCATGGGAGAAAGACGGGCAGGCTTCTCCCAACGCAATTTATAGCCTTGCAAAGCCCTTTAGAGGGCCAATGTACAGTTAAGGGTTTATTTAAAACAGCCTTCCTTGTCATTGCTTGATTTTGCCATGTTGATGGGCAAGGACATATGAATATGGCATATTAGCCTATCCACAAGGGGATCTGCAGTCTCACCAATTCACAAGAGGATTGGCTAGTTTCACCATTAAATTGAGTGGATCCAGCAGAAATAGAGAGAAATAGTCTCACCACCAGCAATGGGAAAGTAGGCATATAGTGGACGACTTTCAGCACCAGACATTTTTAAACAAGCTACGCTTAGCAGCAACAGCAGCCATGGCTTAAAGCAGAGAACCAGAGACTCAACATGCGATGGGGCTGACCTTGAACTTGCTACCCCTCAGGGACAGAACCAGACCTAAGCTAAGGTAAGAGACTTTGCCCAAGTTTGTTGGACAACTGAGGGCCCAGGTGGGAGGTAGTGCAGAGAGCTAATTTTGGCTAGGCTGAGACTTTTGTTAACACTGGCTTTAAGCCATGAGGCTTAAGGCTAAGGTGCCTGTGAACCCATTCTGGAAGCAGTCCTGACTATATTCTGCTACTGACCTGGTTCATAACTTTTTAACTTCCCCAGCATGGTTCTGTGTGGTCTGTGAGCTATCACATCAGATTTTGGACCCAATGAAGCAGTAAGATTGGTGTTAAAATGAGTTAAAAGATGTACAGGAGTGTGGGAGACATGTATGACCTCAAGAGAATTGGTTTTGTGTTGTTGACGCTGTTGCCTGGGACAGTTCCCCTTTGTGGAGTTGATAAAGGTCAGATGCAGCGATCACCACTTGCTCTTTGTACAATTAACTATGGATTGGTTCTGACACCAGGAAAATTCATTCCAGTCATGACATTTATGCCTTACAAGAAGGGTGAGGTTTTCGTTTATTTGGAGAACTATTAATAGATGGGAGCTCTGGTGGCCTGGTAGATAAGGAGTTGTGCTAACAAACACAAAGTCTAGTGCTTCAAATTAACCAATTGTTCCTAGGAAAAAGATAAGCAATCTTCTCCCATGATATTTAGTTTCTAAAAAGCTGCTAGCTGGTTAGCTGTGAGGCAATTCCCATTCACAATGACAATAAGTGAGTTGATTGCTAGACAGGATGATGCTAGATTTTTTTTTTCTTTGTTTAGGCTTTGTGTTTATAATGATAAGCACATGCTACCATAATAGTTATAGAGTAAGTTGTTAGATTTGGGCTTCCCCATTTGCAATGGTTGCCAGGAAGTTCAGTGAAAATATTTTTTCCAATATAATTAGATTTTCTTTCCTCTATATCTTCTTAATCCAAAGTTTTAGCTTCATTTTAACTGTCCTATTGAAAGTGCAGGTTTATATTGTAAGGTGTATCTTACAACACTAGAAATGTGGGGGGCATAAATCATAATAAACCTATTGATAGACTGCATGGTTTTATTTTTGTAGATATAAACTTTGTTTACTACCCATGAAAATCAACTTCCTGAATCAAATAAAAGAGATGATAAAAATGGTTCATAAGGTTTCTGGACATCAAACATTTTCTACCAAATATTTCCATAAGTAAAGTGTAACTAAATCAGAAACAGAATTAATTTCCCTTGAAATTCATATGACTTCAGATTGAAAGTTTAGCACATATTATTTGCTGAGTTTGCGAAAGTCAGATAAAAAGAGAATTACCATTTTCTAAACTACCAAAATTCTCTCTTTTTTTTTTTTGTCTTGTTCCAACTGAGAGACTAAAATAGATCAAAATTGAGAAAGGTTGTAATAGAAAAATATAAAAACCACCAAGTGAAGAATAATGACAAAACGGACTCCTCTGTTGTAGATGTCTTTCCTTTTGAGACAAAACTGGCATACAAAAGACTATTCAAAATATCGTGTACATAGCCAGAATGGAAAGTATAGTCTCATTTGTTGCTTTCCTTGATTGTGACATGATTACTACCTTATGTATGCAGCGCTATTGCCTCCGGAAACCCTATGAACCTGGAGAGAGGATGAAAGGCACCCAAGCGTCGAGGACTCTCCTTCATAGGGTCGCTATGAGTCACTTGTGACTCGATGGCCCTTAACAACAGCAACAATATATACCCAAAGGTTGAACATAAACCCTGTGCAGTAGATTGTCTACTGATGTCTTTCTGGAATTATTTGAATATTTTATTGCACTGAGTATTCATTCTATTGAGCTCTGGTGGCCTAGTGGATAAGGAGTTGCACTACAAACCCAAAAGCACACAGTTTGAGTCCACAAGCTGCTCCATGAGAGAAAGATGGGTAATCTCCTCCCATATGAATTATAGCCTCTGAAAATCTGCTAGAGGGTTCTCACTCAATAGCACATAACAACAAAAAAATATTCCATAAATATTAGTTCAAAAATTAAGTTATCTATAGGATTGATAAGAAGCATCAATGCTAATATTACAAATTAACAAAAGGAAAAATTATAAAATGCACCAAAGCATCAATCAGCCTCAGTCTCATGCTTATTTATTGGTTTACTCAATACTCAGTTGTGAAGTAAAAGAAATTTTAAAAAAACCAACAAATTAAATTCTCAAGACTCTAATTTTAAACACACACATACAACCTTCCCCTCCCCTACCCCTACTCAACACTTTCCACCCCGCAGAATTGCCATGAAGTTGGTTGCAATTGACTCATAGCTGACTTTCCAGTGGGTTTTCTGAAGCTGTAAATGACATGAGAGGAGATTGCCCATACTATGTCTAAAAGGCAGTAAGAATTCCACCGATTATATTATCCTCTTGGTTAACAATAATTGGTTGAAATCAATACAGCTTTCACATGGACTTCCTCTGTAGGGGACCACTTACTCTGTTTCTCAGGGGGAAATTATGCCTGGAATAAATGAGTAAATAAAGACACAAGAGACAAACAACTCACAGAGACAAAACAGCACGGGGCAGGACTGGACCGGCCAGACAGTACGAAATAGGACCATCCCGGGCTGCTGTGTCCTCTTTATTTTTATACCTTTCTGAAACAAAGAGATGGTTCACAGAGAAATAGAAACTTTAAGCGTTACATCATAGAGCCCAGAAGGGTGGGTACAAGTAGAAACACTAAGATTACCATAGGGCTCAGATGGGCTGGGTACATAGTTAGATACGTTCAACCAAGACTTCTTTGTATTCATAAACTGTGCTTTCTCTCATTTTGCAAAAACCTTATCAAGAGCAGGAATAATAATAAAAGTCTGTGTCTGAAGATGTATGAGAACTGCTTGCAATCTTCCTTCTCAGAGCGCCTTGTGAGCTCTGCTTGCAATCTTCTTTCTGAAGACACCTTCTACGTGCAAGGCACACAACCATATTCTAAGGATGCAGTCCTTTACATTCTATGGTCCTTTACATCCTCTAATTATTAATTTTTGTGTTGTTGTTGTTTTTCCTGTGCACCATTGTGTTAGATGCGACTAGCACAGGAGGAGATTGCCCCTCCTTCTCCAGCAGAGCATCTGGTAGATTCAAACCATACGCCTTCAAGAATGCAGTGCAGTTTCTTGCCACTAGGCAACCAGAGCGCCCTCAACTTTCTCCTCCTTGGTTCATCAGTTGCACTTTTGTGCCCTGTCACCTGGTTTTCTTTTCTCCTTTATAGTTTATATATTCCTCTATCTACTTTCATAAACTTCTTTTCAGTTTTTTGGAATAAAGAGGAGTATACAGTTATAAGTGGTTTCTAGAACAAATAATTGCCCTTGAACCATTATAAAAGATTGAGAAAAGTTTCTTGGTGTTATTTTCATTCTTTTTAGTTATGGTAGTAGATTAAGGGTAGAAAGTCAGAAAGATTCAGACATGAGATCACAGGTAAAACACTTCATCTTACTGAAAGTCGTTTTCATTTTCTATAAAAGAGTCACATTATCATCTGAGGATTAAATGGCTTTGTGCACTAAGTGACTTAGCTTGCATTTGTCCCTGCATGGTACAAATGGCTAACAGCACTGGACTCTTAACCAAAAAATTGAAGTTCAAATACACTCAAGTTACCTGGCAAACAAAGGCAATCTACTTTTGGATGAAAAAAAGTCCACTGAAATCATTATGGAGTAGAACACAAACTTGACATGGGGTCATATAATAAATGGGAATGTACGCTGTCACCCCCCATGCTCATTATTTATCCACATTTAGCTCATCACCTAGCTGTCTCTCACTTTGAAAATGTGTATTATTATCTCAACAGGGATGGAATATTTCAGAAAGAAAAATTCTAAGAATTGGTCTCTTAATGAGTATGTAGAAAACCATTAATACAGCAAACCTAAAGAGAGGAGGACCACGAGTTGGACTCTAGTGACTCCATGTGGTGTAGCCATAGAGAAGAGCTGATCTTGCCCCAAGAGCAGCCAGCCAGCTCTCTTTGAGAATGTCGTTGCAATGACCCCTTTGAAGTAGGGGAAAGTGGAAGTGGGATTAACACATCTCAAAAAAGTAGGATAAAAGCTCTCCTCCTCCAAGGGGAAAAAAAAAATCTCAATTTACTTTAATTACTGACATTTATTATCTCACCTTGCAAGCCCTAATTATGTAAAGCAAATGCATTGGTGGTTTTCTTTTAATAGTATTATTTCAGAATATGATGGCAATTAAATAATTTATAACTAAAAATGCTTACTGTCAGGAAATAGCTCTAATCCAGTGCATATTCCACCAAATAGGGGACAGAGCCAAGAAGTGAAAGGATAATTCCTCATAACTTCCAAACTCCTTGTACATTTAACTACACCAAGTATGTTTTATGGACTGAGATAGAGGAATAATTCTATTTAGTAGAACTTTACTGCTTTGGGAACTTTCCTGGCCTGCTTGGGTCTTGTCCTGTTAACCCAAAGGCCATGCCCTCTCTAGCTGTTCAAATTAGCCAGCGGCATGGCCTTCAACTCCCTCTGGTGGTTCCTGGATCATTCAAGATTTTCCCCATAACGTCTCGCAGTATTGCAACTTGAGACTTAAATTTGATTTTCAGTTCTTTCAACTTTAGAAATGCAGAGTAAGTTATTCCCCTTTTTGTTCTCCAACTCCAGCTCATTGCACATTTAATTATAATATTTTGCTTTGTCTTCTCCAGATACCCTTTGAAATCTCCTGTTTATCTCCTTTACTTCAGCATTCCTTGCCTTTGTTTCAGTTTTTCTTTTTTTGTTAATTTTAATGATAGTTTACAGACTTTGGATTTTCATTAATTCATTGTTGCACTTTTCTCCATGCCTAAACCCCCCCACCTCCGCCCAGTTTGCTATTCTCTTTGAAAAGTAAAAGAATAAT
>NW_006399856.1:10920133-10921965 GCF_000299155.1 Elephantulus edwardii
TTTTTTTTTTTTGGTAGTTCCATCTTTTCTTGAGAGGGGTGTATTGAAGTCTCCAAGTACTATAGTAGTCTATTTCCTTTTTTTCAGTTTTGTTAATGTTTGGATTATATATTTTGCAGCTCTATCATTTGGTGTTTTGGTTTCTTGATGCTCTAATGCAATTTCCAGAGTCTCTTCTGACATCTGTTTGGGTCTTTTCTTCTTCTTGTGTCTTTGTCTATTCATGGATGATATCTTTTATGTCATCCCATAACCAATCTGGTCTTTAATCACTAGTGTTCAATGTTTCAAACCTATTCTGGAGATGATTTTTAAATTAAAATAGTATAAACTCAAGATTCTATTTCGGTCCTTGTGGTCTTTTATTCATTTTCTTCAGTTTCAATTTGAACTTACTCATGAGTAGTTGATAAGTCTGTTCCTCAGCACTTGGCCTTGCTTTGACTGCTAACATTGAGCTTCTCCAACACTTCTTTCCACAGATTTAATAATGTCATTCCTGTAAAGTCCATCATGGCCACCACCAATTGACAGTGAATAACTCATTGAATGAATGTATAAAATTGAATTATTTGATGTACTTTTCTACAGTACCACAACTCTTTGATTTCTCTTATTAGGTGCCATTTAGTCAAATACAATTCATAATGATCCTATGGACAACAGATCTGAACCCTGTCCTATAGTGTGCAAGCCTCATCATCTCTGATACACATGAGCCCATAGCTGAAGTCACTGTGTCAATCCAGCTCACTGAGAGTCTTCCTCTCTTTCTTTAACCTTCCAGTTTTCCATTATAATGGAGGGATGCCTCCTAAAACAAGTGCAGCAGTGGCTAACAAAAGAGAAATTAGAGGCTTTAAAGCAGTTAGCAATTAGCAGGTCATACTAAAGAAACCACTAGTCCTTGGAACTCTCCAGTGTTTATTATAAAAAGAAAAGCAGGTAAACAGACTAATTGGACACTACCAACTAAAGTAAAAACTTCACCTTTGCTAACAGATACTTATTTTACTGATGCAAATAAGATGGGTTATGCAGACTATACTAATAGGAAAGATAATAAAGTCGTTAAAACGAACTTGACTTCTGTTCAACAGGCTGAATTATATGCTATTATTATGTTATTGTAAGATAAAAATTTCTATAGATAATTGTTTGATACTTTCTACATTCTGTAGGATTACTTTTCTTGGGAATAGAAACAAATATGGAACTCTTCAGTCAGTTGACCAAGCAGCTGTCCTTTAAATTTCCTGACAGACTTGTGAGCAGATGCAAGGTTAGACTTCTTAGTAAAATCATGTTCATTGGTATCACATCAATTCTTGAGACCCTAGTTTTTGCTAACGCCTTCAAAACAGGTCGAAATCCTTCTTTCATTACCATTGGCTCTTGATCAAAATGTTACTTCCCGAAATGTTTAATGCCCGTCAATTCTCTTTGGCACAGTGACTCTGTATTCTGTCCATCTTCTTTTCATGCTTTCTGGATCATTCAAGATTTTGCCCATAACATCTCATGGTTATTACAACTTGAGGTTTGAATTAGTTTTCCAATTTTTTTAGCTTGAGAAATGTCAAGTGAGCTCTTCTCCTTTTAGCCTCAACCCCCAGCTCTTTGCAAATTCTAATACTTTTTTGTCTTCTTGAGGTACCATCTGTTCATCTCTTTTACCTCGGCACCTCTTCCTTTTGTTTTGGCTTTTTGATAACTCAAATTTGAATTTTCATTCAAGTAATTGATGGTCTGTTCCACAGTCAGCACCTGTCATGGTTTTAACTATTGATAGTGAGCATCTCCAATGATTCTTTCCACAGATATAGTCAGTC
>NW_006399856.1:10922504-10936441 GCF_000299155.1 Elephantulus edwardii
GAAAAAAGAAAAAAAAAGTTTTGTATTGGGAAAGCCTGCTGTTCCGGACATCTCCAAAGTACTAAGGAGCAACGATGTCATTTTAAAGGCTTAGGTGATTCTGGTCATGGTCTTTTTGATCACTGGTTATGCTTCAGAAAGCTGAGCAATGAATAATAATGAGAGAAGAAAAATTAATGCCTTTGAGTTGTGGTGTTGGAGAGAGTACTGAATACCTCATGGACTTCCAAAAAAACCAGACAGCTATGTCTTGGAGAAAGTACAAACAGAGTGCTCCTTAGAAGTAAGGATATCGAAGCTTCATCTCATATACTTTGGGCATGTTTTTAGGAGGGGCCATTCCTTGGAAAGGAGCATGCTTGGAAAGTTCAGGAAGAGAGAGGAAGGCCCTCAATAAGACGGATTGACACAATAACTGCAGTAATGGGCTGCATTGTCAGAGATGATAAGGATGACACAGGATAGGACAGTGTTTAGATCTGTTGTTCAGAAGGTCATTATGAGTCATATTTGACTCCATTATACGTAATAATAACAAACTATCCTTGGAAAAAGACATCATGCCTAGAAGGGTGGAAGGTTAGCAAAAGAGAAGATCCTTAACCAAATAAATTGGCACAGTGATTGCAACATGCACAGTAGATATTGTGAGTATAGCATAGCATTAGACAAAGTTTTGATCTATTATACATAGATAGGGTCATATGAGTCAGAGTTGAACTGATGGCCTCTGAAAATAACATATGTGTAGACATTATCCCATTTGGGAAGAAGCTTTTGCCTTCTCATGACAAGGAGATCATATCAATGTAAAGTATATCAGTTCACTTATTTTAAAAAAATATTTTCTTTTCAGTAAAAATATACACAGTGAAGTAAGTTTCCAGTCAACAATTTTTTTCACCTCTTGTTTAGTGACATTAGTCATATTCCTCACATTGTGTCAAGATTCTCATTATTTCTTTTCTAGATGTTTCGTTTCAAACAACATTGTCTCCCTGTCCCATCTACCTTCTTATCTTTCTTTAGATCAGTTGCTGACAATTTGGTCTTCTGGGGTGAATTTTTAATGGATCTTAGCATTCAGTGGTGGGGAGTTCTGGTGGCCTAGTGGCAAGGAGCTGTACTGCAATCCCAAAGGCATACAGTTTGAAGCCATTAGCAATCCCTTGCAACTAGCTGCCTCTGAAAACTTGCCAGAGGCATTAGTAAGTGAGTGCTCGACCATGTATGCCACCCAAGGACTCTATCAATCTATAGAGGGAGTCTATAAATCTAAATCTCTAACTCTACTCATTACTGTTACATCTGCACCAACTCAAGACTGACCCTGTATTGATTTCTGAGGCTGCAAATCTCCAAGGAGGAGATTGCCCTTAATTCTACTGCAGAGCTTCTGCTGGATTCAAACCACCAGACGGGCCTCTGAGTTAGCAGTGCAACTCCTCATGGACTCTGTCACCAGAGCTCCCTAGCAAAGGCTTATAAAGGTTTCATTTCTCTTTCTTTTGTTACTGTTTAGAGTGATATTTTTACAATGTAGTTTTCAAAACAGTCTCTCACATTGTTAAAATTAAAAGGAAAAGCCTCATCCAAAACCAAATACTCAAAAGGAGTAATTCTAAGTTGGCCTACAAATGACAGAATACAATCAGCTTCTTTAATTAAGAATGAAAATAATGGAAGGCTATGAGGGAATTCATAGGTCAAGGTGACGTTCAGAGAACCACATTTAGGGAAAGCTGGGATTTTGGAGATTTTAGAAGGCAGAAGTGGTTTTTTAGAACACCCTTTTCCTGATTCTATAATATATTTAAAGGCAGTAGAAGAATACATTCTTCTTGGGAAAAGTACGGTCAGAATGTTCCGTAGAAATAAGGATAGCAAGCCTTCATCTCATGTACTTTGACCATGTTCTGGAGATCCTGATCTGGAAAGAAGCATTCCTGGAGCAGGACATCATGCTTGGCAAAAGAGCTAGTGAATAAATAAGACAGACCATCAGTGAGATGAACTGGCACAGTAGCTGACACATCGCAACAACTGTGGGTTGGCACAGAGCAGGACAGTGCTTTGTCTATTGAACATAAAGCAGCTAAGAGTTAAAATCTACCTAATAGAATCTAACACAAAGAAGATAACATTTGAGTATTTCTGCCAATTTTTACAGGCTGAAATTGACCAAACATGCAGTCAAGATGTACTAATAATTATTGGTGACTTAAATGCTAAAGTTGGGAACACTGAGGAAGGAATGATAGTCGGAAAGTATGGTCTCGGTGATAGAAGTAAGGCTAGACACATAAAAAATGGAATTTTGTATGTTCAATGATTTATTAATTACAACTGCCTTTTTAAAAAACGTAGGAGGCAATTATAAACATGGACCTCACCTGATAGACTTCGCAGGAATCAGACTGACTACATCTGTGGAAAGAATTGTTGGAGAAACACAGTATTAGCAGGCAAAACCAAACGAAGTGCAGAGTGTGGAACAGACCATCAATTACTCATGTCCAAGTACAAACTGAAGCTGAAGAAATGAATACAAGTCCACAAGAACCAAAACACAACCCTAAGTTTATCTCACTTGAAATTAAAAGTTATCTCCAGAACAGGTTTGAAATATTGAACACAAATGATTGAAGACTAGATGAGTTATGGGATGACATCAATGCTATCATTCATGAAGAGAGCATAAAGGTCATTACAAAGACAGATGAGGAAGAAAAGATCAAAATGAATGTCAGAATACACTTTGAAAATTACACTAGAGCATCAAGAAGCCAAAGCAATGGAAGAAATGCTGAGGAAGAAAAGACCAAAATGAATGTCAGAAGACAATTTGAAAATTACACTAGAGCATCAAGAAGCCAAAGCAATGGAAGAAATGCTGAATTAAAAGAGCTAAAGAGAAGATTTCAAAGGGCAGCTCAAGAAGACAAAATAAAGTATTATAATGGAATGTGAGTTGCAGTCAGAAAGTTAAAAGGGAAGAATACACTCAGCCTTTCTAAAGTTGAAAGAATTGAAAAACAAATCCAAGTCTTGGGTTGCAATACTGAGAGATGCTATGGGCAGAATGTTGAATGACCCAGAAAGCATCAAAAGAAGATGGAAGGAACATACGGAATCACTGTGTCAAAAAAAAAACTAGTTTAATCACAAGGTTACACAATTTGGTGGGTGGAAGGAGAGGCGGGTAAAAGAAATAGGAAAGATCTGGTGTAAAAATCAATGTATATGAACTTTGTAAGTCAACCAGTATAAAACAAAACTTTAATTAAAAAAAAAAAGTTCAAACCTAGATGTTGGCTACACTAAGTGGCTTCAGACAAAAAAACCAACCAACCAACCAAAGAAAAAAAACCCGCAAAACACTATTTGATACAGAAACATTTCAGGAAATCATATGAACAAGAGCCAATGGTAATGAAGGAAGATGTTAAAGCTGCACTGACAGCACTGCCCAAAAATAAAGTCCAAGGATTAATGGACTATCAATTGGCATGTTTCAAACCAACAGAGAGATGCAGCCCTAGACGTGTTCATCAGTCTATGCCAGGAAATTTGGAGGACAGCTGCTTGGCAAAATTGACCGGAAGAGATCTGCATTTATTCCTATTCCCAAGAAAGGTGATCCAACAGAATATGGAAATTATAAAATAATGTCATTAATACTACATGCAACAAAAAATATTGCTAAAAACAGCAAGAACAGTACATTGACAGGGAATGGCCAAAAGTTCAATCTGGCTTTAGAAGAGGTCATGGTACCAGGGATATCATTGCTAATGTCCCATAGATCCTGGGTGAAAGCAGAGAATGCCAGAAGAATCCCTATTCGTGTTTTATTGACCATGCAAAGGTATTTGACTGGGTGGATCATAACAAATTAGAGCTAAAATTGAGAACAATGGGAATCCCAGGACACTTAATTGTGCTCATACAAAAGCTAAAACAAGAAGTTCTCATTTAAACAGAGCAAGGAAAAAATAAATGGTTTAAAATCAGGAAAGATGTTCATTAAAGTTGTATGCGTTCTCCACATCTATTCAATCTGTGTACTGAGCAAATCATTTGGGAAGTTGTATTTCATGAATGTGGGATCAGGATTGGAAGAAGACTCATCAACAACCTATATTATGCAGATGACACAAATAGTGAGAACTTGAAGCACTTGCTACAAAGATCAAAGACTTAAGTATGCATTACACCTCAACCTCAAGAAAACAAAAATTCTCACCACTAGATCAGTAGGCAGCATTATGACAGATGAATAAAAGAATGAAATTAACAACAATTTCATCCTAGATCTACAATCATCACCCGTGGTACCAGCAGTTAGGAGATCAGAAGAGGTATAGCATTGGGGAAGTCAACTGTGAGGGGTATCTCCAAACTATTGAACAACAATTATCTTAGTTTGAAGACTAAGGTGCACCTGATTCAGGCCATGGTCTTTTCAATCATTTGTTATGCATCTGAAAGCTGGACAATGAATAGAAATATAATTGATGCTTTTGAGTTGTATTGGAGAAAAGTACTAAATAATGTGTGGACTGCCAAAAGAATAAACAGATGTATCTTGGAGGCCAAGATGACAAATCTTCACGTCGAATACTTTGGGCATGTTGTTAGGAGAGGGTATTCCTTGGAAAGGGACAACATATTGGAAAGGTTGAGGGTAGGTAAAAAAGAGGAAGATCCTTAAAAAGATGGATTGACACATGATTGCAACAGTGGGTTAAAGTAAATCAGAAATCATGAGGCTGACACAGGATAGGACAGGTTTCAGATAAGGTTCATAGGGTCACTCTGGCGCTTACCCAACTCAAAGGCATCTAACAAGAGCAAAGCCGCCAGAGCAGGAATCCAAATCTGAGTTAAAGGGGAGGGAGAAGTTTGCATAGTTCTGGAGTTCTGCAGTCCTGGCAGTAAATGAGCACGAACTTTACTAAAATAAAATCATTCCTTTGTTTGAAAGTAACAGATCTAAACTTCTTAACTGTGTTTAAGGGACTGAAAATCCATCAGGAATAACAGAGGATTTCCAGGTGGAAAATATTCAACAGAGAGTTATAAAAGACAGTGTTGAAATAAAAAAGAGCTGCTTTTCTGATTGTACTGTATCAAGTCCAGTCTATTCAAAGACACAGTTATTTTTGGAATGTAAATCCTTGTTATCATAGCCCTTTTCCCACTGAAATGTGACAATAGCTGTGCAGCAATTCGACTGCCTTTGTGCTGTGTCATGGCATCTCTCCGCAAAATTAATTACTAAATCAAATAGCAGAAGAACTTTTTCCAAGTTATTTTCTCACCTCCTGAAAAGTCATTTTCCTCTTCATTGAATTTGACCAGTCAGTTAAATTCAAAAATCTATTATCTGTGCATCAGTTACACAAAGACCCCTCACCTCCATCACCTCCCTGTCAATTTGCACCTGTTCAACTAGCTTGCTTTTATTAAAGTTATTTATGGGGTGTGGAAGATTATTCCTTTTTATATTAAGACTTTATTATGCAATGATTTGAATGTAGCTGGTACAAAAATAGAAAAGCTTATCAAATTTTCTTCCCCACAAGAGAAGGAAAATATTCTTGAAAGAATGACACTAGGCCACATTTTCTCCTAAAGCCTTTTTAATGTTTGACCTTAAACAAAATACCAAGGATGGGTTGCATTAAGCAGTGTATCTCTCATCTTATTTCTGGTAGTCTGTTTCTCAAGCCTCACTGTGATGCGGGAATAACAAGAAGCTAAATTTTCCTAATGAGTCCTTAACCATGACTTTCAGGATCCTATTTAGGGTGTTTCCCTCAACCTGACTCCAACAAGCGACTCTGGGAGCACTCAGGTGAGATTTACAAGTGATTGTGCACATTCATCCTGAGGAACTGCTGTGACACTGAGCACCGGTGTGAACCATCTTGGTTCATCTTGCTGCCACCTGCTATATGACACCAAACCTGCCAGATAATCACCATTTGCTACAGACACTCATTAGGCACCATACATCTACTGAGCACTCACCATTTCCTACTTTGAATATACTAGTTTAGAGCCAGTCTAGTGAGCACCACTATCTTCTGCCTCTATAGAACCACTGAAGCCTTTTGAGTTATCAAGACAGACTTGTCTGAGGAGGGGAGAAACAAAAACCTCAATAAACCAGAACTGTCTTCTGTTTAAAATCAGGAGACAATGCTCCTCGCCACTGTGTCAAATTTTATTAAAGTAGCCCTTCACAGCGTGGATTATATGATTGCTGTTTTAGAATTGTAATGAAACCAGTTTTGGTTGAAGTATAATTGTATACTCTTGTCAAACACTGCACAAATGGAGTGCTCTATAAAGGTGTACAGGTTTTGCCCATATGAAATATTGTGTAGGAGCAGTTGGTCCATGCCATGCTAGTCAGTCCATTGGTGAAGGACTATATTGCTGTATGAATAATGATGCTATGTGATTAGGTGTCACTGAGAGGTCTTTCACTCATAGTGACCTTATAGCAACAGATGGAAATCTTGACCAAACATGCACCTTCCTCGGAAATCTCTCCTGTGTTTAAGCCCATTGTTTCAGCCACAGTATCAATCTATCTTGTTGAATGTCGCCTTCTCTGATCCTCCACTTTTCCAAGCATGGGGCCTTTTCAAAGGAATTGAATCATCTTAACAACATTCCAAAGTGGGTGAGACAAAATTTCATCATTCTTGACTTTAAGGGTCACTCCAGCTGTACATTTTATAAAGAAATATTTGCTAATTTTTTTTGTAGTCCATGAAATATTCATTCTTCTTCACCAAAACCACAATTTAAAGGCATCAATTCCTCGCCACACTTCTTTATTCCCTATACAACTTTCATATGCACATGAAGCAATTAAAATGCCATGCATTAGGTCAGATGCACCTTAATCTTTAAACTGACATCCCTACTCTTCAGTACTTAAAAGGGATCCTTGACAGCAGATTTTCCCAATGCAACATGTCTCTTGATATCTGGGCTACTGCTTTCATAGATACTGTTTGTAGATTCATGAACAATACAAAATATGCATTTCTCCTCTTTGTTATAGCACATTTTAAATTTTATCTTAAGATACAACATTCCTTTTTACTTAATAATTGTTAATGTGACTTCCTGATATCAATAATGATTCACATGCATATAACTCAGCTCTGGCCTAATGATGTCTATAGGGGGGGAAAGACTAATATGGTAGTCATCCATTTTCAACCAGCTATATGAATTTCAAAAGAAGCCATTCCTTTACTTGTTGTTGTTGTTGTATACCTTTGAGTGAGAACCAACCTGACCCATAGCTGACCCTCCAGCAGATTTTCAGAGGCAGTTAAT
The DNA here is from genome assembly GCF_000299155.1 of Elephantulus edwardii. Lineage (NCBI taxonomy): Eukaryota > Metazoa > Chordata > Mammalia > Macroscelidea > Macroscelididae > Elephantulus > Elephantulus edwardii. The sequence goes on from NW_006399856.1 coordinate 10,929,870, forward strand.
TGCACAGGAGGAGATTGCTCATCTTTTCCAAAAGAGCAGTTGGTGGATTTGAATGACATTGCCTTCACGGTTGCAATGCAGCTTCTTGTCACTAAGCCATCAGAGCTTCCTATACATACTCCCTTCTAAATCCTAGGAATGTAACAATTTAAATGCACAATTAGTTCACAATGTTGTTGTAAGCAAACCTGGATCTTTCCCAGGACTTCCTGTGGGTATTCACTTTCCCATTTCTTCTATAGTTGTTAGTGAAGATAACCAACACGACCTGCTATGCGTTAGAGCAAGAACTCTGCTTCACAGAACTTTCAATGGTTGATTTTTTTTCTGAAGAAGGCCACCATGTCTTTCTTCTGAGGCTCCTCTAGGTAGACTGAAATCCTCAATCTTTCAGTTAGTAGCTGAGAATGTTAATTGTACCACCTAGGGACTCCTCAGTAAGAGTAAAGATGCAGAAATTGTTCTAGAAGGAAGTACACATGGTTGGAAGAATGAGAAAAGGAGGCAGGAAGGTTTGAGCAGTAAGAATATGATGAATGGAGTTAAATATGCTTTAGATGCGATAGTGGTTGTATAGCATTGAGTCAGAAATGATTCAAGGTTGACCCTCCAGTGAGTTTTCAAAGGCAGATTGACCATCTTTAACTCATGGGAGGAGATTGCGCATCTTTACCCCATGGAGTAGCTGGTGGATTTAACCACATCCCTCTGGATTGACAGGGCAATTCCTTCCCACTAAGGCAACTAGAGCTCCCTTCAGGGTTCATTACAGAACAGCCACAGTGACGTTAAGTGACAGAGTACTATCCTTTTCCTCCCAGGGACTTTCAAAGCTCTAGCTTGTCTATTCATGTACAAAATAATTCTTTCTGCTATTATATGTAGATATCTTTGTGTTTCTTAAATATTCACTGAGAATTTCCTGAAAGTCAAAATTGGAACCAATGGATTTCATCAAAATCATGATGTACTAAAAGGACCTAGTAACAGTTCTGCACAAATAACTGTAATTTTTTGAAACCCACTTTCAAGTAAAATTATGTTAACAGTGTAGCAAAAAGCTATATAATTATAATTGATAAGAAAAAAGATTGTAGAAAGTATTAGGAGTCAATTCCAAGTCTCTTTAATGTCAGAAAGTTAATTGGAGCCCATTCAATCGTGCTAAACAGTGTATGAAAATAGGAAGGATTTCTTCTAGAATAATTTTAAATTTCATATTATTCAACTTACAATTTATTCTTATGTTCCTAAATGGTACATTCATGAATTTTTATGATGATTTTATGTTTGAGGGAAATGTAATTAAATTTTTCAACGTTTTTAAAAAAAATAGTTGACTTATATAAAGTTGCAAACAATTATCAAAGGAGGTCCCATGAACTTTTTTTATCATTCTTTCCTCATTTTGGAACCTTGTATAAATACAAGACCAAAAACAATTGGGAAATTGGCTTTGAAACAATTCTTACTCAAATTTTATCAGTCATGAATACATTCATTCTTGCATGTATGTTTCTATGCTACTTTAACATGTGTAGAGATAACCTCACAAAATCAAAATACAGGAACATTTTCTCATTATAGGGCACTCTAATACAACTTCCAATTCCTTACTTTAAAATGGCTGGAGCAATATATCAACATAAAACTGCAAGAAATTCAAGCAAGATTCAGAATAAGACATGGAACAACAGACACCATTGTTAACAGCAAATTAATGTTGGATGAAAGCAGAGAATAATAAAAAGATGTTTATTTGTGTTTTACTGACTATGCAAAGCCATTTAGCTGTGTAAATTACAAGAAATTATAACATTGTTGAGAATGGGAATTTACGAACACTTATGTAGAACACTTATGCCTAGGTAGAATATGTGTATTGACTAAGAAGTAGTCACTCAAATACTTCTTGAAGACATTATAAAGTTTAAAATCAGAGGAGACTATGCACAATTGTGTCCCTTTACTGTATCAATTCAAGCAATATTGTGGACAAATAATCTGACAAACTGGACCGTATTAAAAAAAAAGAACGTGGCATCAAGCTTGGAGGAAGACTCATTAGCAAACTGCAATACACAGAAGACATGATCTTGTTTTCCAGACGTGAAGAGAACTGTAGCACTTATTGTAGAAGACTAAGGACCACAGCCTTCAATACGAACAACACCTCAACAGCAAGAAAACAAATATCCTCACAACTGGGCCACAAAATAACATCATGATAAATGGTGAAAAGGTGAACGTTATTAAGGGCTTGATTGTACTTGAATCTACAGTCAGCATCCACAGAGGCAGAAATAAAAAGTTGTCTTGCATTGGTCAAATCAATTGCCAAGGACTCTGTAAAGTGATGAAGAGTAATGGCATCGCTTTAAAGACTAAGTATTCCCAATCTAAGCTATGATACTTTTGTTTCCTGTATGCAAGAGCTTGACAAGAACAAATAAGACTGAAGAAGAACTGATAGATTTGGTTTGTGCTGTTGTTGAAGAATGTGAAATATTATGGACGTCAACAAAACAAATCTATCTTGAAGTGCTCCTTTTGGATGAGGAAGTCTTTGTATTACATACTTTGGCTATTTTATCAGAAGGATCCAGTATCTAGAAAAGAACATCATGCTTCAAAAATAGAGGATCAACACAACAAGATAAAGGTAAATAACTCAGTTGAAAAATGGGCACAGGATATGAACAGACACTTCACCAAAGAGACATTCAGATGGCCCACAAGCACATGAAGAAATGTTTAAAATCCCTAGCTCTAAGAGAGATGCAAATCAAAACAACTATGAGCTATCATCTCATCCCAAGAATAACAAAAATTAACAGAACAGCAAATATCAAATGGTGGGGAGTTTGTGGAGAAACTGAAACCTTTATTCACTGTTGGTGGGAGTGTAAAATGGTGCAACCACTATGGAAGGCAGCATGGTGCTTTCTCAAAAAGTTGCAAATAGAAAAACCATTTGACCCAGCAATTCCACTACTGGAAATATACCCTAAAGAAACCATAACCACTACCCAAGCCGATATATGCACACCCATATTTATTTCGGCTTTGTTTACAATAGCAAAGAGTTGGAAACAACCCAAGTGCCCATCAACAAATGAATGAATAGAGAAGTTGTGGTATATTCACACAATGGAATACTATGTTGCATTGAAGAACAAGGAAATTATGAAATATTATACAAAAGGGTGACCCTGGAGGACATTAAGCTGAGTGAAATATCTCAGTCACAGATGGACAAATACTGCATGGTGCCACTGTTGTAAAACAGGACTGACATCAGAGGTTGAGGGAAGACTTAGAAAGAGGGGATTAATTATGTATACTGCATTGAAACAGAGGAGGGAGAAAACGGTTTAAAACCGATATATGATTAGGTGTTTTTGTCATGACAGGAGTCCAGAATGAAGGCTGCATAGCGGAGTGGACTTTGGGGGAGGGATTGTATAGCAATGAAAGACTTTCTTTTACTTTTCAAAGAGAAGAGTGAATTGTGGGGTAGGGCTGAGCATTAAAACTCGAACTCAATGCTTTCTCAACTCTAATTCCCTCTTCCTTCATTCCATCTGCCCCTGGTTGCTAGTATTAAACTCTGATCTCTATACATTTGCTTCTTCTAGATGTTTCATATTAGTGACATTCAATATTTGTCCTTTTATGATTTACTTATTTCACTCAATATAATTTCAAAGTTCACGTTTTTTTTTTCCATCTATGTATTAGGAATTTCTCAACAGATGAGTGGATAAACAAAATTTGCTTCATATATGCAATAGAATATTATTCTACTGTAGAGGAAAATGCAATTCTGACACATGCAAACCCCAATGAAGTCATCATTCTTCTGATGTATCATTTTAATTACAATCATCATAATCTAAATATTCATCCTCATTTTGGGTAAAAAATTGCTGTCAGTGGTAAAGCAAGGACAGCTACACAGCAGCCCCAAGCAGCAATGATTAAGTACACACCTACTAACCAAAAGGTGGGTGTTCAAATCCACCAGCCGCTCTATGGGAGAAAAGACCTGCTGTCTGTCATGCCTTTGGGTGGTGTTGTTAGGTCACATCAAGGTAGTTTCAGCTCATCACAATCTATGGACAAAAGCCTGAAAACTTGCCCTATCCTTCGCCATTCTCGCAATCTCCGTCAAGCTAAGGCCCTTGGTGCAATCACTTTATCAGTCCACCTCATTGAAGGTAGTCCGCTCCTTTGTTGATAGTCTACTTTTGCCCGTCCATTCTGTTATGTAGGGACACGATGAATTGGAATTCATTTAGGGACATGATGAATTGAAATTGATTTAATGGCACACAACAAAGTATTATTGTCTCTTTAGTGATATAATATGCTTAGAATATCTAAATTTTTAAGAAAAATCCTTATTCTTACATCAACTTTCTAGATTAAAAGTTTCAATGTGTCTTAGATTATACTTCATTTGAGAATTGAATTGAAATTTCTATTCCTAAAAATCTATGCCTCTGTGATGAATAATGCTGCTATGAAAACATTGATGTACAAATCTCAAAAAAAAAAGTTTAAAAAAAAAAATCTATGCCTCTATGCTGAGTGAACTCAGTCCTACAAGGAAAATACTGTGTAAAACAATTTTTGTAGAATTAGCATGAGGAGCGAAGAGGGAGGAAGGTGAAAGCACGGGGTGAAGATGGAGCGTGGAAGTTAACTATAAGGTTGCCCAATTCGATGGGTGAGTGGAGTGTGAAGTAAATGGGAAGGGTCTTGTGTGAACAACAATGTATTCGAACCTTGTATACAAATCAGTATAAAATTTTAAAAAATTCTATGCCTCATAAAGAAAATAAAGATTACTTCACAAATACTACTTCTTCAGTTAATGTGGCAATGATGGGCAGCAACATTCTTAAATCTGACTCTTAAACACATCTCTAAAAGGAAAATGCATTGAACCGTAAAAGAAAATATAGCAGTCCTTTCTCTTTAGGTATCCAACTTCTATAGATTGAAGTGTGTCCCTCCTCAAAAAAAATTATGTTTACATCCTAATCCCTGTGAATATGAATGTAACCTTGCTGGGGAAATGGCTTTTTCTTACAGAGGTGATTTGTTAAATGAATGATGCTGTAAATTAGAAAGATGAGCAATTGCCTCCCATGTGATCTACAGCTTCTGGAAACTCACTGAGAAGTCAGCAGTGAGTTGGTTCTGATTCAACCACAATGAGGATGAGGGTGAGGATGCAAGTAGACTGGTTAGCACCTGACTCTTTTTAGAGTTGGGAGCTGGTTGCCGCAAGGCCATTTCTGACTCATAACATGAACATGTGAGCGCAGAGTAGAACTAGAACTGTAACATGAACATTTGGGTGACTGCAGAGTAGAACTAGTCTCTAGGGTTTTCAAGGCCATAACCTTTAGGAAGCAGACCACCAGGCCCAAATGCAAGTTCCCTCTGGGTGGATTTTAATCACTAATGTTTCAGCTACAAGGGGAGCACTTGACCATTTCCATCAGCCAGCAGATGACAGAGAGGCTACCACATACAGGGTAAAGTCAACAGGTGATGATCCTCATATAAGCCACAGAATGCCAAGTAATGCACCAAGAGTGTGTTGTGCTGCTACAAAAGGGCAGTATGCCTCACATGGCTTGAATGCCAGCAATTTCAAGGAGGAAGATGGGCAGTCTCTCTCCTCATTAAGATTTGCAGCCTCAGAAGCCCAAAGGAGGTCACTACGAGTCGGAAGTGACTCAACAACAGAGAGTGACGACAAGTTAAGTGAGAAAAGATCTTTTGATAGAAAACAAATTTATGCAGGTGCATAAATTCAGACTTGCAGACGCTAGAATTGAAAAGCAGTATTTCTTCAGAGTTGCTCTTTTTTTGTGGGGACAACAACCTGCATCATGTAGATAATACAACTTTGCTTTCTTTTTTTAATTATTATTCATTTTAATGAAAGTTTACAGAGACTTCGGATTTCCATTCATTCATTGTTGCACTTTTTTCCCTGCCCAAGCCCTCAGTTTGCTCTTCTCTTTGAAAAGTAAAAGGAAAATTATTTCATTGTTATACAATCCCTCCCCCCAAGTCCACTCTACTATGCAGCCTATGTTTTGAAAAGTAAAAGAAAAATTCTTTCATTGTTATAAGGTGAGGAGGATATAAAATGCTTGCTGCAGAAGATAAAGAACCACAGCCTTTGGTATGGATGTCATCTCAACATCAAGAAAACAAAGGTCCACACCACAGGACTAACAGTCAACATTATGATTGATGAAGAAAAGGATTGAAGCTGTCATTTTCTTTGAATCAACAACCAAAACCCTTGGTATCAGCAGTTAAGAAATCAGGAGATCCATCAACAAACGAATGGATAGAGAAGCTCTGGTATAGTCACACAATGGAATACTATGCTGCATTGAAAAACAAGAAACTCTATGCACACCCATGTTTATTGCAGCTTTGTTCACAATAGCAAGAAGTTGGAAACAACCTAAGTGCCCATCAACAAACAAATGGCTAGAGAAGCTGTGGTATATTCGCACAATGGAATACTATGCTGCATT
>NW_006399856.1:10937652-10942190 GCF_000299155.1 Elephantulus edwardii
AAGATGGGTTCAATAATGTATACTGCATTGAAACAGATGAGGGAGAAAACTGTTTAAAAGAGATATGTGATTAGGTATTTTTGTCATGACAGGAGTCTAGAGTGAAGGCTAAATGGTGGAGTGGACCTGTGGGAGGGTTTGTAAAACAATGAAAGAATTTGTCTTTTACTTTCCCAAGAGGGTAGTGTACTAGGGGGAAGGGTTGGGAGGAGAGAAAAGTGCAACAATGAATGAATGGAAATCCAAAGTCTGTGTTGAAGGAGCTGTCCCGCTCACCCAAAGGCGGTAACCTCTCTAGAAGTTTGAATGAATCCACCATGGCTCTGCATAAGATGAATGGGCAATTTTCTCTCGTGCAATTTACAGCTTCTGAAAACTGAGTGGAGGGTCAGCCATGAGTCGGTTCCAGTTCAAAGACAATCAGCTGAGTTGAGTTGAACTTTGTGTTAATTAATTACTATGTACTCTTAAACATACTTTTTACATTTCTATTTAAACATATATTCTTTTTTTTTTTTTTTGAAAAGACGTGCTTGTCATTCTTATAAACATATATTCTTAAATAGGATAGGAATGTTTGGCATTTGCTGAACAGATTTGAGAACAGAACTTTAGTAAGACACCTGGATGTCTGGAGTAACCGGAAGAGACACAGCCATAAAGTATTCAAACTAATGAAGTGATAACCAGCACTGGTCAAGATACTCAACAAAAATTATAAGCCATCAGCAAGCCTACTGATCAGTGCTCCCCATCCTTATTTTCTTTCCCATTGGACAGTGGGCAATAGGTAGGGAGCTCTGGTAGCTTTGTGGGTAAGGAGTTGCACTGCCAACCCAAAGACAGGGAGTTCAAATCTACTACTTGCTCCTCAGTAGTCCTCCCGTGCAATTAAAAACCTCTGAAAACTCACTGGGTGATCAGCTATTGGTCAGTTTCTACTCCAAGACAACGAGAGTATTTGGCTGGAGGGAGTTTGGGAAACTCCAAATGGTACCCTGCATTACTATTGGCCAGTGTTCCAGTAGAAGATCTCTCTCTTCTTGTTAATGGGAATTGGACTTCCAGGGCTTTGAACTCAATTTTGGACATAACAAATTGATAATCTGAAGATCTCTTCAATGAGATGATATAAAAAAATCAGACAAACTTGAGGTCAAGAGGTGCCAAAAGAAAAGAATAATAACAAAAATAATAGCTGGAGAAAGATTTCTCAGAGGTCTGGGAACATAGAGGGATTGCAATTTATATGAGCCAGTGGGAGGGCATTTCTGAGCATTTGATACTGTTAAGGAGTCAAGTTATTGAAAAGTAGGGTAGTGGTGAACCAGAAAATGGTCGCAATAAGAAAAAGGATACTAGCATAAAAATAAGTTAAGAAATTCGTGGGGATTGGAAAAGATGGCATGCAAGTTACGCTGTAAAGGCACACTTGGCAGTGAGAGAAAATATAAGGGGTAATAAGTCATTTAAAAAAAACCAAGGAAAGGTGATTGAGGTTTGCAAAAGTGCAATCATTTTTCCCCCAGCAGTGGGAGAATGGGGGGGGGGGGAGTAGAAAATGTCCATCCCTTCCTTTTTCATTGCTCCATTTGTACTCCCAGAACCTCTGACCTCTGAAGCTCTTGCCCTTTCACATCAAGTAAAAGTATCTTCACTTTGAAACAGAGCTTTGAACTAGTTCATTCTGGTTCAGCCCTCTGATGAGTATTTGCATTTCCACCTGAAATATACTAAATTAGAATCTGTATTTTAATAAGATCCCCAGGTGATTCTTATGTTTATGCTTTTGTTTGGTGCTTTCAAGCTGGCTTTAACTTATAATGACCCTATACATATGTATGTGTAACTTCTAACTTAACTTATAATGACTCTGTTGTTGTTGTTGTTGTGTACCAACGAGTTGGAAATCAAGCCATAGCTGACCCGCAGTAGGGAATGACCCTCCAGCAGGTTTTCAGAGACAATTTAATAGCACGGGAGGAGGTACCATCTTACTCCCACAGAGCAACTGGTGGCTTTGAACAGTGTACTTTTGGGACTGTAGCACAGTTTCTCTCCACTAGGCCACCATAGCTCACCATAATGGCCCTGTGTTGTTGTTGTTGTTATTGCGTGCTGTTGAGTCAAAACCAACCATAGCTGACCCTCCAGCAGGTTTTCAGAGGCAATAAATCACACAGCAGGAGACTGCCCATCCTTCTCCCACATATGTATAAGTTCCAAGTCAATGGTACTCAAAACAACATTGCTGTGCCAGCCTCATAATCTGCTGTGCTTAAATCCATTGTTGCAGTGACTTTGTCAATCCGTCTTATTGAGGGACTTCTTTGTCACTGAACTCTTAAGTATTCTCATGTGTATATAAGAATTTGCAAAAAGCTCATCACTCTCAAGCCAACTCATAATTGACCCTCCGTTGACTTCTTATGGCTGTAAATAAATGGCACAGGAGGAGATTGCCTTTTTTTTCTCCTATGGAACCACTGGTGGATCCACACAGTCAGAATATATAATAAGATGTGTGTGTGTGTGTGTATTGTTAGTGTATACAAATATGCGTCTATAATAAAATATATGCCGTTCTCACGTAGTATATAATAAAAAGTATATACTTGGAATATTTACATAATAACAGTTACAAAGCAAAGTTTCTTACATATACATAAAACCCACTTGGCAATCATGTTTAAATATAGAATCTGATTCAGTATATCTGGGGTAAGCAATGCAAATTTTAGACCCAGAATGAACCAGTTTGGCTAGAAGTCCTAATGTTAAAAAAAAAATAGTTCATTTGTTATCAACCCTGAGAAATATTTTTTAAAAGACGATAAATTTCTATCCCCAGAAGTTCTGGCTTGAAGATCTGGAATGAAAGCCCAATGTTGTCATTTAATAAATGTATCACTAACATACAAACAGAGATGTGAACATGTTGGCATTTAAATGGAAGGTAGTTAGCATAAACTATTGGCATTATTTAGATTTCAAAGGGAGATATCAATGACAGTAGGCCAGGTATTATCATGTACACACATATACAGTGAGTATAATAATTTTAAGTACTACAATTCACTGACTTATCTCTACCTTAGCTGATATTGTTGTTTATGGGGGTATTTTATTTTCTGTACAGGCTCACAGACCTCACTGAAGAACATTCTCCTTAATAATCTTTCTCATTTTTTCTTTTCTCTCTTTGTCTTAATTTAGAACCTGAAGCTCCTCCACTTGTCAACTAAATGTAGTTGATTATTTCCAGCCATGTTCATATTGAATACCTGATATCACAGATTAAGTAGTGGAGCAATCTCAGTGTGTTAATCTTTTTACCACCATCACTGTCACAGCTAAAACCATGTGGTGCAGTCCTGCTCCATAAATCTCTAATCCTATTATCAATAAGTAAAAATGGGCCGGGATTTACTTAATAGATTGGAGGAGACTGGACGCACAGAGTTAAGGCATGCCAAGCAGAGAGAAATACTAAGTAAAACACCTGTCTTTACTTAGTTCTGCTATTAAAGCAGAAGTTAACATCAACTATGAATAGAAACTTAGAACCTGCTGATGGATATGCTTATTTCTCTTTTATTTTGTTCCAGTTACATATTTAACAGGCAACAGAAAAATATTAGGACACAATCCAATGATTTCTACTCTTTCAGACTTAATTACAAAGCAAATCTCTTTCCTTCCAAATTTAGTGGCAAGAATAATAGCTCTCATTTTTTAGCTTCCTATTACAAGTCAGACAGTAAGCTGAATGTATCGTGTCATCTAATCCTCACAATAGTACAAAATAACAGTTATTATTGCTCTTTCTAGCAGATGAGGAAATTAAGTTGCTGAAAGAGAAACTTGCCTGAGATCACAAAACCTGTAAATAGTAAAGACAGGGTTGAACCTAAATCTGACAGCAAGCCTGAGTGCTGCAGTCTGTAACACATCAGAAATTAGAATTGAAGCAGTAGCGTGTGACTCTCTTGATTAGCACTTTATCTGAGAGGGTTTCATTTTTGTGACCCACCCACCCCACGAATATTGTCGAAGAATTTGCCTGAGACATAAATTTGCAATTTATTCTAAGTCAAATGCCTTTTTTCTTTTAAGTGAATCATGTGTTTCGGCACACTGGTATGGCAAGCTATTTGCAGGAAATGGGAGGTAAAGAAAGGTTCGACAACGAAATTAATAGAGGAGTACAGAGACAAAGGTAGCATAAAACTGCATTCAGTAGTGCCAGTGTTTCAATTGATGTTACTCTGTCGCCATCCTCTGGTTTGACTATGAAATGCATTTTGCAACTATTCTGAATGTTGTTGCGTACCATGGAATCAGACTCACAGGTTACCTACCTTCCGGCAGGTTTTCAAAGGCAGTTAATCACACAGGAGGAGATTTCCCAGTCTTCTCCTGTAGAGAGCTGGTGGTCTCAAACCATGTACCTTTAGGATTGCAGCGCGGCTTCTTGTCACTAAGCCACCAGAGCTCTCCAAATGAGTTTAAAAAAAAAAAAAAAAAAAAAAAAAAAA
>NW_006399856.1:10942290-10948629 GCF_000299155.1 Elephantulus edwardii
AATCTATTGCTATCAAGTGGGAAATGACTCATTGTTGACCCTCCATTGGATTTCTGAGGCGATAAACAGCATGGGAAGAGACTGTTCATTTTTCTCCTGTGGTGCAGCTGGTAGATCTGAACCCCCAGACAGGAATGGCTTTTCGGTTAGCAGCACAGTTCCCTATAAACTAGGCCACCAGATCCCTTCTGGTGACAAAGTTGAGGAAAAACATTTTTCTAGCTTTCTGTAACACAGATTGTGAACGTGAGAAATTGCAAAAGAAATCATCATTTTTTTACTAAGCTCTTCATTTTAGACATTCATTCACTTAACTCATTCATGAAGTAAACAAGTATCTCCGAACCCTAGCCAATCAGACGTAGGTTTATTCATTCCTTTAGGAATAACTAGAGCCTTAAAATAAGTAAATGACTTCGTCAAAGTCACCCAAGGTTTTTTTACAAACACATACAATGTTGTTGCTGTGTGCTGTTCAGTCATAACTGACTCGTAGCTGACCCTCCAGCGGGTTTTCACTGGCTGTAAATGCAAAGGAGGAGGCTGTCCAACTTCTCCAGCAGAGCTGCTGGAGGATCCAAAACACCTGCCTTGGGTTTGGCAGTGTAACTCCTTACCCACTGGGCCACCAGAGTTGCATTTATCAACATACATGATCACGTATACGTGCTTTAATGCTGTATTACCTTTCTCAAGGAGCACTGATGGCCCAGATGTTAGGCACTTAGCTACTCACCAAAAAAAAAAAAAAAAAAAGGTTAACAGTTAAAACTCAACAGTCACTCTTCATGGGATAAAGATGTAGCAAATTGCTTCTCTAAAAATTATAGCCTTGGAAATCTTATGGGGCAGTTGTTCTCAACATAGTTGCCACTCAAAGGCAGTATGTGAATATTCTTAACTCTTTGAGCACTCATCCAAAACAATACAAGAAAGGAATTGCTAACTCTTGTCCGACCACATCACAATGTGTCATAAGATTTCCTGACTGCAGATTCCATGAGCATTGGTGGCAGAAGCCACATAAAGGGAAATCATTGACAACTTCAATCTTTTCTCCATTTATAATGTTGTTGCCTCTGTCTGGCCATGAGGATTTTTGTTTACTTTATATTGATGTGTGATTCATACTGTAGGTTGTCACTGAGCTCCCTCAATAAGAACTTCAAGTCTTCTTCATCTCGCAATTCTGCCCTTTGAAGTGAATGCTGAGAACTAAGGGGAAGTTGGAATAAACTGCCCACAGTTCTCTTAACTGAATTTAAAAGTCATCTCAATAATGGGTTAGAGATATTGACAACTAATGACTGAAGTATAGAGATAAGACACACCCCTGACATATACCCTTCTCAATTTTGAACCATATGATGTTTCCTTGCTCTGTTCTGATGACTGCTTTCTGGTCCAAGTATAGCCCCTCAATGAGATGGATTAATTCAGTGACTACAGCAATGGGGGTAGGTGTGTCAGAGACAATAAAATTGGCACAGGCTAGAGCAAGGTGTAGGGCTGTTGTACAAAGGGTCACTATGAGTCACACTCAATTGTATGGTATTTAACAATAACAATTTCCAGGCTCTGGCTCTGGACCTATGTATTAACTTCCTGTTTCAGGAGCTGAAAATAATATTTCTCAAGATCCATAACAATCTGATTGTACAATGGATCCTATCATTCAATATCTAAAGACATCCTAATTCAAACGATCACAGTGGAAGCAAAATCATGTATTCTATAACACAGTTCCAGATTGACCTGTTGTCCCCTGTCTGGCAGCATGGAAGAGATTTCTTTTTTTTTTCTTTTCTTTTTTTAATTTTATTTTACTATTTTTTGTGTGAGTGTACTGTCAAATCAGATCTGACTGGTACAGGAGGAGATGTCCCTCCTTCCCCGGCAGAGCATCTGGTGGATTTGAACCATGTGCCTCTGGGATTGTAGTTGCAGCTCCTAGCCACTAGGCCACCAGAGCTCCCCTGGAAGAGATTTCTTGTTTTTAAAAATATTATTTAGCAAAGTATCCTTCTGGTAAGAAAACAAAATAAAACAAAATAAAAAAACACCACAAAAAAAAAAACAACAACAAACCCAAACTCTGAAGTTAGAAAATAAAAAAGGAAGAACATATTCTGCAATTCTCAAGATCAATGGTGATTAATTTAATAAGACATAAAGTATGGAAATGATCATAAGAAATATAATGTGAGTGGAAAGAAAGGGTGGCGGGGAAGGATAACCAGAGGCTACCTGACATGAAGCTTGAAAATCTCAGTGAAGAGGAGAAAAAAAATAGAAGAAGATGGAAAAAGACCCAGAGTCATAATACCTAAAAGAACTATTTGACACAGAACCATTTCAGTAAGTAGCATATGATAAAGAACCAATGGTAATAAGGAAATATAGTCAAGCTTTACTGAAATCATTGGCAATAAACAAGTCCCCAGGAACTGATGTAACATTAACCAATACAAATTGATGTATCCCTGGACATGTTCACTAGTCTTTGCCAAGAAATTTGGAAGACACTTACTTGGCTAACTGATTGGAAGAGATTCGTATTTTTTCCATTCCAATAAAGGGTTATCCAAAAGAATGTGGAGATTATTGAATAATATCATTACTTTTATATATAAGCAAAATCTTGCTGAAGATTATTTAAAAAATATCTTGAACAATATATTAACAGAGAACTGCCAGAAATTCATACTGAATTCACAGGAGACTGTGGAAGTAAAATAACATTGCTATATCAAATAGTTCTTAGATGAAAGCAGAGATTATCTTAAAGATGTTTATGGTTTTATTCCATTGCTAGGAATTAAACACAATGCCTATGAACTTTATATACAAACCAATATAAAATAATTTTTTTTAAAAAAACAACAATGTTTACATTTTATTGACCATGCAAAGCATTTGACTGTGTGGATCATAAATTATGGATAACATCAAGAAGAAAGGAATTCCAGAACACTTAATTTTATTCATGAGAAATCTATACATAGACCAGGAAGATAGTAAAATAAAACATATTTAGTGAGAGAGAGAACATAGAGATAGTACTATGAACTATAAAATAAACAGTTCTATCCAAATAGAACAAGAGAGCATTATATGGTTTAAAATTAGGATAAATGTGTGCCATAGTTATATCCTTTCTTCATATCTATTCTGTCTGAGCTAATCATTCCAGAAGCTGGACATATATGAAGAAGAATGTGTCATCAATATTGAAAGAAGACCCATCAACAACCTGCATTATGCAAATGACAAAATCTTGTGTGTAGGAAAAAAAAAAAACAGAACTTGAAACACTTACTGCAGAAGGTTAAAGCGTACTTCCTTCAACATAGATTACATTGCAACATCAAGAAAACAAAAGTCCTCACCACTGGTCCAATAGGCAACATCATGATAGATGGAGAAAAGATTGAAATTGTCAATTATTTCATTTTACTTGATCCACAATTAACACCCATGGTAAATGCAGTCTAAACATCAAAAGACATGTTACCTTGGGGAAACCTGCTGTCGAGAACTTGTCAAAAGTCCAAAAGAGCAAGGATGTCAGTTTAAAGACTAAGGAATAAATGTATGGATACATTGTTCAAAGGACCAGAAAAAAGTTCTCAGATATGTGGCAAATTGACAATCAATTTTTCACAAAATTAGGTAAAATACATATTTGGGGCACGTGCTAGGAGATACTAGTCCTTGTAGAAGGACATCATGCTTGGAAGGGTAGAGGGACAGCACAGAAGAGGAAAACCCCAGATGAGATAGATTGATACAGTAACTGGGATAATAGAGGTAGGTGTGTCGGAGTCAGTGAGACTGGCTCAGGACAGAACAGGCTTCGGAGCTGATATACATAGGGTCGCTATGAGCTGCAGGCAACTCCAAGACACATAACAACACAACAATTTCCTAACCCTTTCCAAGAAAAGCTCTCTGGCTTCTTATTCGGAAAAAAAAAAAAAAAAAAGAAAGAAGAAAAATCTGCTCTAATGTTTAAATTAGGAAGCAGGAGTGGCATCCACTTCCTATAAAACATGCCTCCGGAAACTTTAAACTTTGATAAATGTCGATAGTCATAGAGGGGCTTCAGGCCTTTTGTTCATAGGGTGGCTATGAGTTGTGCCTGACTTGAAGGCAATCAACAATAACAACAATTTAAATTTCTACAATGCTAATTACTGTTTTACTCTTGATTGAAGTAAAAAGAACTAAGCATACAGAAAGAAAAAAAATAAAACAGCACTTTAACTTGTCTCACCTGCTGCTTAAGTGAGTTTCAAATTATTGCAAATTAGGCATCACTTGGATTCCAACAGCACTATGAATTTCTTACAAAGTAGCTAAGAAATATTTTGTGTGTTTGTAAAAAGGTTTCTAATATGTATGGCTTTATCTCAGATAGACTCACCTTTAAAACATCCCTGACAGTAATCACGAACATGAAGATAGGCCTTCTTTATCCCCTTAAGTGCCTGTTTTCATCTTATCCTCTCACCAGGACTGCTGTAACAAACATTAGAGTGGCTTAAAGCACCGGAAGTGTATGTCCTCACTCTTCTGGATCTTAAAAATCTGAAATCAGATTGTTATCAAGGCTATACTTCCTCCAAAGCCTCCAGAAACATCCTTTATTGTCTCATCTCCTTTCTGAAGGAGGAACTCCAAGCTGCCCTGAAGGCACTGACAAAAAATAAGGCCCCAGGAAGTGATGTAATACCATGTGATGTGTTTTAGGAATCACATGCAGCCTTATGCGCTTACCAGTCTTCCAAGAAATTTGAAAGTCAGTTACCTGGCAACTGACTGGAAGAGGTTTATATTTGTTTCCATTCTCAAAATGTGATCTAACAGATTGTGGAAATTATCAAATTGTATTATTAATATCACATGCAAATAAAATCTTGGTGACTCATCAATAATCTACATTATGCTGATGACAGAACCTTACTTGCTGAAACTGAGGAGGACCTGAAGCGCTTGCTGCAGAGAGCAAGGACTACAGTCTTCAATATGGATTGAATCTCTACATCAAGGAGACAAAGGTTTTCACCACTGGGCCAACTGGCAGCACCATGATGGATGGAGAAGAGACTGAGCTTGTTAACAGCTTGCTCAGCTCCTCAATCAACAGGTGAATTTCATTAGGTAAATCTGCTGTCAGGGATCTTTACAGAGTACTGAGATGCAATGACGGTGCGGTCAGTCTAGAGACTAAGGTGTACCTAATCCAGTCCAAGTTCTTTGAAATTTACTTGCTATGCATCAGAGATCTGGATAATGACTAAAGCTGTTAAAAGCAGAATTTATGCCTTTGAGTTGTGGTATTGAAGAAGAGTCTTGAACATACCATGGACCATAAGAAAACAAATAGGTCTGTCTTGGAGAGAGTGAAACCAAGTTTCTCCTTGGAGGCAAGGATTTTGAAGCTCCCTCTCACAAACTTTGGGCATGTGGCCAGGAGGGACCAATCCCTGGAAATGGACACCACATAACAGCAACAACAGCAGAATGGCCTGGATCATGCACACCTTAGTCTCCAGACTGGCATCGTTGCTCTTCGGTACTCTAGAGAGGTCCCTAACAGCCAACTTTCCCAATGAAATTAAAACTCTTTTAATCTCCCGAATGTTGGTATCAAGACCATTGGTTCTGGAGCTAAGCAAACTAAAGCTGTTAGCAATCTCTATCTCTTCACTGTTTATCATGATGCTGTCAATAGGCCCAATGGTGAGAATCTTTGTTTTCTTGATGTTGACCTTCAATCCATATATAAGGCTGCAGTATCAAGAGATAATGATCACAGGATAAGATACCGGCAGTAATACAAGGCATTCAGAATCACCGAACCCCAGAAGGCTTGAGACCTAAGCTGTCATATCAAAGCCTAGATAGGGGGAGAGAGCCATTGAATCCTGTAGGTGGGAGTGAAAGAACATACTGGTGGAGCAGGGAAAGGGGTGGGTCAGAACACACATGCCAATGGTGGGGAGTGACACTGAATCTATTGGAAGCTTCTAAAATTGGGGAAATGTCTTTCATCTGCTCCTTTCTGTAAAATGCTTGTCTGTCAGAAACTGTTCTGAATCTGAGTATTCTAATCAAGACAGAGTAGGAAGAAGAATTGGCCATCCACTTCCAAAATAATGTTGTTGTTGTTGTTGTTGTTATGTGCCGTCGAGTCACCTGCGACTCATAGCGACCCTATGTACAACAGCCCTAAATTCCGCTCTGTCCTGTGTAAATCGCACTGTCTCTGACACTCCCATCCCAATTATCCCAGTCACTGAATCAATCCACCTCATAGAGGGCCTTCCTCTCCTG
>NW_006399856.1:10950129-10958437 GCF_000299155.1 Elephantulus edwardii
TACAGCAACTCTAGGTTTGAACTTGTTCCTCAGCTCCTTGAGCTTAAGAAATGCTGAGCAAGTTCAGCCCTTTGATTTTCCAACTCTAGCCCCTTGCACATTTCATTGTAGTATTTTGCTTTGTCATTCTGAGCAGCCTTTTGGAATCTTCTATTCAGCTCTTTAGTATCTTGAATTCTTCCTTGTGCTTTTGCTTCTCTACGCTCCAGTGCAATATACACAATAGAGCACACTTAGACTATCAGACATGGCAATTGAGGCTGAGTCCTCAAGTATAAAAACACAAACAAGGAAGAACAGTTGTAAGTAGACACTAGTGATTGGAATGTGGAATGTGAGAAGCATTAATGTAGGAAGATTGGACATTGTTAAGGAAGAAATGTATCACATAAATATTGACATACTAGGTATTGGCAAAATGAGATGAACTGGCATGGGACATTTTGAGTCAGACAATCATATGATCTAATAGAGATGAAAAGGTGAGAAAATATTGTGTTGCTTTATTTAATATAAAAAAGTCAAGAAAAGGCAAATGAACAGAGACCAAAGATGGGGGCAAGGGAGGAGAGGGGGCTGATAATGACAGAAAGATCACATTGATTAATGATAGAGTTGTATAGCTGATTACTGCAATTAGTGACAATTTGTAAAACCAGAAAAACTTGAATTGGGGTGGGGGGGCAATCTAGACTTTGATAAAAACTTTATTCAGAGAGACAAGTTACAAAGGGAAAGAGACTGGTGTAATCAGGAGGGAGAAGTACTAAAATTGGGGTGACACCCTGACAGTAAGTTCTGCAAACATCACAGAGTTATTTAGAAGGAGGAAAATCTTCTAGAGATTGAGTGAATCAGAGGTAGAAAAAAGCCAGGTGTAGGGAAGTGAGGTAAAAGGGTGACACTATCAGTAAATTGGAATGTTTTAAGCCAAGAGGCAGCCTAGTGTCCAAGAAAGGCCTTTCAGGAGAAGTTGTTATTTAGACTCAGGCTGAAGGTGGGCTTAAAGTTCAGGCCTTAGTGTAAGGAGAGAAGCTTAAAAAATTCTTTTCAAAGCAAGTTCTTTTTTGCCAGATCAGCAGCTCATTTATGAGACATGGAATGGGAATTTAGAGGGTGTGGTTCTAGCCTAAGGAGCTCAAATGACGTAGTACATGTTTAGATTACTAACTGGAGGTCAGAGGTTCAAATCTACCAGCCTCCCCTTTGAAGAAATATATTCAGGCCCCTTTTGTTGCAGACCGAGGGTAATATATGTTAATAATTATTAATAACAGAACACCAAGAATATAGGAGAAAAGAGAGGTAAAACAGGAGGTGAACAGTTCTCTAACAACTGAAGTACTTATCTCAGCTTCCCTGTGCCTTTATTGAAAATTGCAGGGAGCAAATCACAAAGAGAATTCGATGCAAATGAAGCTAAGTTCTTTCTATTGAAAACCTTACGCAGAGAGAGGGGTTAGCATATACAATACAAGAATCCTGTAAACACTTAAGGTTTGTCTTAGTGCCTACTCCTGTAAACATTTAAGGATTGCCTTAGTTACTTCAGGGTGAATTCCAGCTTGTATCAGCCTCCCTCATAACCTGAAATAGCATTTGGTTTATTACAAATACTTAGTATGAAATTTGGCTTCCCACGCATTTACCTAAAGTTGAAAGCCTCAGAAACCCAGTGGAGAGTTGCTACAAATTGGAATCAGAAATGACTCCACAGTAATGCATTTTCGTTTTCTGAATGCTTGATCCACAGTCCCTGGGGCTTGTAAATTATTAAATCTTTGCTGCTACCCAAAAGGTTAGTGGTTAGAATCCACCCAGTTAGGTCTGAGAAGACCCAGAGATTTGCTTCTAAAAAAATCAGCTACTTACATTTTAAATGTTTGACTATGTGGATCACAACAAATTATACATAGCATTGAGAAGAATAGTGATCTCAGAACACTTAACTGTCCTTATGTGAAATACATACACCAAGGAGCAGTTGTTTGAACATAGCAAGGAAAACATCATGGTTTAAAGTCCAAAAAGGTGTTCATCCGTGTGATTTCTTTTACTCCATACTTTTAATCATTCAAGAAGCTAGGCTATATATAAGAAGAATTTAGCATCAGGATTAGAGGAAGATTCATCAACAACAAACTCTGTTATGCAGATAACATGATCTTGAAAAAGTTACTGCAGAAGAGCAAAGACTATATATACTTCAAATAGATTACATCTCAGCATAAAGAACACAAACTTTGTTACCTTTGGATCAATAGGTAACATAATAGATGGAGAAAGGACAGTAGTTGTCAATGACTTCATAGTGCTTAGATCGATGATCAATACCCATGGTAGAGGGTCAGCAAAGGAGAGGAAGCCCCTCAATGAGTGACTGCAGCTATGGGTTCAAGAGTATCAGAGATGATGAGGATGGCACAGGGTTCAGATCTGTTGTTCATAGTGTTACTATTAGTTGTATTTGACTCAACACTCTGTCCTGCACCATCTTTAAAACTGCTACTGTACTTAAACACATTGTTGCAACTATTGTGTTTGTCAATTTTACTAAAGGTCTTCCTCTCCCCCCTACTCTACTTTACCTATGGTATTGTCTTTCTCTAGGGACTTAATTGTGTTATGTACTGTTGAGTTAAAAGTGACTCATAACTGACCCTTCAGTTTTTCAAAGGTTATAAATCACATGGGAGGAGATTGCTCATCTTTCCTCCACAATGCCACTGGTGGGCTCAAACTGCCTGACTTTAGGTTGGCAGCACAACTCTTTAACCATTTGGTACCTCCTAATAACATGCTTAAAGTGTTACTACCTTCTCTTCCAAAAAGCACACTGGCTGTACTTTTTTCCAAGACAGCTCTGTTGGTTCTTTTGCAGAACAAAATGTATTTTAAATTATTCACCAGCACCACAATTCAAAGGCATTGATTTCTTCTTAAGTGTTATTTGTTGTCTACCTTTCACATGCTTATGAGGCTACTGAATATACCTACCTTAGGTCACGTGCACCTTAGTCATCAAAGGTGATGGTCTTTGATCTTCATCAACAAGTGCTTCAAGTCCTCTTAGCTTTAAGATAGCAAGGTTGTGGGGAGCTCTGGTGGCCTAGTGGCAAGAAGCTGCAACTACAATCCCAGAGGTGCACGGTTCGAATCCACCAGATGCTCTGCCGGGGAAGGAGGGACAATCTCCTCCTGTACCAGTCAGATCTGATTTGACGGTACACACACACAAAAATAATAAAATAAAATAAAAAAATAAAAAAAAAAAAGATAGCAAGGTTGTGTCATCTGCTTAGTACTTCTTGTTAATGAGACTTCCTCCACTCTTTAGGCCATATTCTTCCCACATATAGCCCAGCTGCTCTGGTTACTTACCTATATACATATTGAATAGGCATGATGAATGATTACAAACTTGAAGCATGCGTTTACTAATTTTAAATCATGCAGTATTCCCTCATTCTGTCTAAATACCTGCTTCTTGGTATATGTAGAACACAATTAAATGTTCTGGAATCCCCTTTCTTTGCGATATTATGCATAATTTACTATGATCCACAAAGTTGAATGTCACTGAACAGTTAAGAAAAAAACATGAAAATATTTTTTTGTGGTATTCTATGCTTTCAGTCAAGACATCAACAACCCTCGTGACACCTTCTCTTCTGAATTCATACTTAATTACTAGCAATTCCCTGCTGATAAATGCTCCCACATTTTTCCACTCTCTTCAGCAAGATTTTATTTGCTTGTGATAAGGATTTCTTTTTCTCTAATTCTGCATTCTGTTGTACTGCCTTTCTCTGGAATGAACACAAATATGAAACTCTTCCAGTGGGTTGTCAGTAACTCTCACTGACTCCAATACCTCCTGATCCCATTGTCCTAGTTACTGTATCAATCCATCTAATCTGGGATCTTCCTGTCCTGTGCTGTCCCTCCACCCTTCCAAGCATGATGTCCTTCTACAAGGACTGGTCCCTCCTGGCCAAGTGCCCAATGTATGTGACAGCTTTAAAATCCTTGCCTTCAAATAAAAACTTGGTTTCACCCTCTCCAAGACAGACCTATTGTTCTCCTGGTGGTCCATGGTATAGATTCAATACTCTTCTCCAGCACCACAACTCAAAGGCATCAATTCTTCTGTCATCCTTAGTTATTGTCCAGCTCTCTGATGCATAACAATTAATTGCAAGGACCATTGCCTGGATCAGGTGCACTTTAGTCTCTCGACTGACATCATTGCTCTTTAGCACTTTGAAGAGGTCCCTGACAGCAGATTTCCCTAATGCAGTTCTTCTTCTGATTTCCTGACTGCTGGTGCCAAGAGTGTTGACTGTGGGGCAGAGCAAGCTGAAATTGTTAACAACCTCCCATCATGGTGCTGCCAATCAGCCAATGGTGAGAATCTTTGTCTTTTTTATGTTAAGCTTCAATCTAGATTGAAAACTAGTCCTTGATTTTCTGCAGCAAATGTTTCAGGCCCTCTTCAGTTTCAGGAAGCAAGGCTGTGCAGTCTACACAATGCAGGTTTTTGGAGAGTCTTCCTCCAATCTTGATGCTATACCCTTCCTCATAAAGGCCAGCCTCCTGAATGATTTGTTCTGCATATTTTCAGAGAACTGCCAGAAGCTCAAAATGGATTTAGAAGTCATGGAACCAGAATATCACTGCTGAAATCAGATGGATCCTGGGTGAAAGCAGAGAATACCAGAAGAATGTCTACTTGTGCTTTGTTAACTATGCAAAGATATTTGACTATGTGAATCATAACAAATTATGGCAAATATTGAGAAGTGGGAATCCCAGGACACTTGATTGTGTTCATGCTACACCTATCCCTAGACCAAGAAGTTATCTACACAGAGAAAAGGAACACTTCATAGTTTAAAATCAAGAAAGGTAAAGGTGTACATCAGGGTTGTATCCTTTCTCCATACTTATTCAATCTATATGCTGAGCAAATCGTCTGAGAAACTGGACTCTATGAAGAAAAATGTGTTATCAGGAATAGAGGAAGACCCCTCAACAAGCTGTGTTAAATAAATGACATAGCCTTGCTTGTTGAAAGTGAGGAGGACTTGAAGTACTTGCTACAGAAGACCAAAGACTACAGCCTTCAACATGAATTATATCTGAACATCAAGAAAACAAAATTCTCATCATTGGGTCATCATGATATCTGGAGAAAAGGTTGACATTATCAATGATGTCATCTTATTTGGATCCACAATCAACACCCTTGATACCAGCAGTAAAGAGATCAGGAGATGCCCTGCATTGGAAAAGTCTACAGTCAGAAACTTCTCCAAATTATTGTGGAGCAATGATGCCAGGGGCACTTGATTGGGTCCTTCATATTTTCAATCACTTGCTATGCATCTGAGACTTGGACAATGAATAAGGATGACAAAAGAAGAATTGATGCTTTTAAACTGTGATAGTGGAGAAGATTGCTGAATATCCCATGGACTGCCAAAAGAACAAGCAGATATGTCTTGGAGAAGTTGCAGCCAGAGTACTCCTTGGAGGTACTTATTTCAAGCATGTTGTTAGAAGATGTTATTTATTGGAAAGGGACATCATGCTTGGAAAAGTGGAGAGTCAAAAAAAGAAAGACCCTGAATCAGAAGGATTTACATAGTGTCTGCAGCAATGGGTTCAAGCATGTAAAAAATGCTGAGAATGGCACAGTGTTGGCTCAGATCTATTGTTCCTAGGGTTGCGGCAAATCATACTTGACAGCACTTAACAACTTTTTAAAAATTTGAGTTCTTTTTTCAAAAGTGTTACTGTAACGAGCATGATAAAACAGGTTGAACTAGTTTTATTATACCTTTAAGTGTGCAAAGAACTTATCAGCACAAGTAGCCCAGAAGGATTAAGAGGAAGAACTTGGGCTTGCCATAAATACACAATAAAACGTGTTTGACGACTTACAGTGTCTTATTAACAAGTGACCTTAAGGAATCATTGTGTGCTGCGGGTTCAAGTGTTTCCGTCTCCTGTGTCTCACTTCATGCAAAAATCAAAATCAGAAGAGACTATTCAAGCCAGAAACTTTACTAATTAATATCAGAAGCAGATTTGTATTCATATATGAAACCAAAGTGTTGTTCATGGTGGCGCGGCTGTGTGGTTAGGTGACACAGACTCAACCACAACACTGAGTAACCCTGGGAACAACAGATCTGAACGTTGTCCTATCTTATACCAGCCTCACAATCTCCAATACGCTCAACTCCATTGTGGTAGTCCCCGTGTCAATCCATATTATTGAAGGTCTTCCTCTCTTTCACTGACTCTCTACCTTCCCCAGCATAATGTCTCTCTCTAAGGACTAGTTTCTCCTAAAAATAAGTCCTCAAAAAAAAAAAAAAAAAGAAAGAAAAAAGAAAAAAAGAAAGTTTCACTCTTCTTGCTTCTTTGACTTCCTTCAAGACAGACTTCTTTGTTCCTTTGGCATTCCACGGTATAGTCAACACTCTTTGTCAACAACACAATTCAACAGCATCGCTTTTTCTTTGGTCTTCCTTATTCATTATCCAACTTTCAGAAGCATAGGAAGCAACTGAAAATATCAAACTAATGATTTGTTAATGATAATCCATGAGATCTCATGTTGTTGTTGTTGTTGTTGTTGTTGTTCTTAAGGGCTGTTGAGTCTCCTGCAACCCATAATGACCCTATGTACAGCAGCTCTGAACCCTGTCCTGAGCCTGTCTCACTAATACCAACACACCAACCCCCATTGCCCCTGTTACTTTATCTCATCTGACCTGGAGTCTTCCTCTCCTGCACTTCCCTCCACCCTTCTAAGCATGATATCCTTCTCCAAGGACCAGTATCTCCTAGCCACGTGCCCAAAGTATGTGAGATGGAGCTTCAAAATCCGACCCTCCAAGGATAAACTTGGTTTCACCCTCTCCAAGACAAACTTATTTGTTTTCTTGGCAGTCCATGGTATACTCAAGACTCTTCTCCAGCACCATCATTTGAAGGCATCGATTCTTCTTCTGCCATTTTTAGTCATTGTCCAGCTCTCTGAAATATAACAAGTAATTGCAAAGACCATGCCTGGATCAGGTGTACCTTAGTCTCTAGACTGACATCCTTATTTTTCAGGACTCTGGAGAGGTCCTAACACAGATTTTCCCAATGCAATTCATCTTTTGATTTACTGAATGCTGATGTTAAGAGTGTTGACTATGGAGTCGAGAAAGCTGTAATTGTTAATAATCTTAATCTCTTCTCCATCAATTGGCCCAGTGGTGAGAATCTTTGCCTTCTTGGTGATGAGCTTCAACCCATGTTGAAGACTACAGTCCTTGACTTTCTTCAGCAAAAACCTCAGGTCTTCTTCAGTTTCATCAAGCAATATTGTGTCATCTTCATAATGTAGGTTGTTAATGAGTCTTCCTCTAATCCTGAAGCGACACTCCTCCTCATACAGCCATGCTTCCCAAATGATCTGCCCTGTGTATATATAGATTGAAAGGATAGGGGGCAAGATGCATCCCTGACATACTATTTTCCTGATTTTGAACCTTGCAGTGTTTCCCTGCTCTGTTCTAAGGATTGCTTCCTGGTCCAAGTATAGGTTTTGCTTAAGCACAATCAAATGCTCTTGGATTCTTATTTTCTTCAAGGTTAGCCACAACTGGTTGTGATCCACACAGTCAAATGCCTTTGCATAGCCAATGAAACATAGAAGGAAAAATAATTGTATTTAAGATATATGATTAGCTAAAGTATTTCAAAACTATATCCCAATTGAGGCAGCCAAGACTTGACCTCCACGTGGTCTTGTATCCAGCCATTATGTAGTAGGATTTCTGATGCTAATATAAGAGTAATAGAATCCCGCCTCTGGAATTTTGTTGAGTCACTTTCAAGTGATTATACAAAGGTGATTGGAGTATTAATAACAGAGCAACAGCAACAAAAACAGAGCACTGAGTTTTTACATTGTTTTATGAACTTTGTGCTTATTTGCAAATATGTAGGGTTTTTTAATGTCCATATTAATTGAAGAATTTTATCTAAACTTACTCTTTAACCTAGAATGAAAGTTGGAGGAACTAGCCAGTTCTCACTCATTTCAAACTTTTCCAGTTATTGTGGCCAAGTAAGTTAAAGTCAGCTCACAACGGTAGATGCTTTGACTGAACACTCATTTGAAATAAAACAGCTAACAACTTATTCCTAGTTTCATTAGTTTAGTTTTAAAAATAATGGTTGTTGTTGTTGTTGTTATGTGCCGTCAAGTCATTTGTGACTCATAGCGACCCTATGTACAACA
>NW_006399856.1:10959532-10961616 GCF_000299155.1 Elephantulus edwardii
GTCCCTCCTTCCCCGGCAGAGCATCTGGTGGATTCGAACTGTGCGCCTCTGGGATTGCAGTGCAGCTTCTTGCCACTAGGCCACCAGAGCTCCCCCACAGTCACTGTGTTAATCCTTGTCCTTGGGGATCATCTGAGCTTTGCATTTACCTCTTGGCTGTACTTTTATTTAAATTCTATAATCTGGGATCATAAAAATGAGAGATTAAATGGTGTAATGAGTTTTTTACCACTGTCACCTGGAATCATGAAAATTGTCCTGTGTAGTAAGAAAAAAGTTCAAACGTGATTGTGAAAACATTTTCCTTTTTCCCCACTGGAATTCAATTATTCAACTTTAGGATTTTGAGGTCATTTAAGTTCTAATTTTGCAATAGTTCACTAGGGTAAAGGAAATTTCTAAATCAGATAAAGATTCATTGTATGTGTGCATTTTTTTGCTTAATTGAGTGAACTTTATAATACTCACTTTATAACTTTCAGGATTTTATGAGGTGGTTTATTGATCACAAAGACATCTTTGTAAATATACTAGGAGATAAAAAAGTTAAATTGATAAATTGATACAAAGGGTTATTTCTCAAAGCTTCAATATTCACTTGTAACAGCAGTGTTTGTTACTAGCTGCTGTTCAATTCCTGAAGTAAGGCAACAAACAAAAGTGGACTGTTAGGACTTACAGGTTTCTTCACTAGGTAAGTTTTCAGGGAGAAAAAATTTTTTTACAATATTTAATCTGCAAAGGTGACCTAATATAGCATAGATAACACATTTTCATTCTGAAGTTGTTGTTGTTATATGCCATCAAGTTGGAACCAACTCACGGCTGACTCTTCAGAGGGTTCTCAGAGGCTGTAAATTCCTCAGGAGGAGATGGCATAACTTTATGCCCCAGAGAAGTTGGTCACTTTGAAGGACCTGACTTTGGGTTTTTTTATTACTCCTTACCCACTTAGGCTGGAGAAGAGTATTGAGAATACACAGTCAAATGCCTTTGCATAATCAATGAAACACAGATAGACATTCCTCTGGTATTCCCTGCTTTCAGCCAAGATCCATCTAACATCAGCAACAATATCTCTAGTACCACGACCCCTTCTGAAACCAGCCTGGACTTCTGGTAGTTCTATAAAATATACAAAATTAAGTAGCATATATTATTTTCTATTTTAAGAATTGAGAAAACATCTATGTGATATCATCTCAACCCAGCAACAATAGCAAAGTTCAACAGAGCAGCAAACAACAAATGCTGGTGAGGTTTTGGAGAGATTAGAACTCTTATTCTCTTTTGATTGGAATGTAAAATGGTATGACCATTATGGATAATGGTCTGGTGCTTTCTCAAAAAGTTGGAAAGAGAAATACCTTTTGACCTAGCAACACCACAACTAGGAATATACCCTAAAGAAACCAGAGCCACAGCTCAAACAGATGTATGCACACCCATGTTTGTTGCTGCATTATTCACAAGAGCAAAGAAATGGAAGCAACCCAAGTGCCCAGCAAAAACTGAATGGATAGAAAAACTATGGTACATCCCCATAATGGAATACTACGCAGAGCTGAAAAACAATAAACTAGTAAAACATTACTCAGCATGAGGTGAGACTTGAGGACATTGTGCTAAGTGAAATATCTCAGTCATAAAAATATTGAAAAAGATTGCTGTTATAAAACAGGACAGACAGAAAGGCTGGGGAGGTAAAGAATGGGTAGTTAACGAGGACTGCATTAGAACAGATGGGGGGCAGAATGTCCAAAAGGAATATATGCATTATACATATGAGAACAATCTGGAGCCTTTTTAAATAAAATTGTGTTTAACATATCATAGATTTCAGAAATAATTATTGCTGGGAAACTTTTTAACATTTTTTACAACACTCTTTAAATTAATGGCATTTCCTTAAAAATATTAATATAAGTATCATCATAGTAATCATCTGAATTTACCTCTTGTTGTTATTGTTAGGTTCTGTCAAGTTGACAATAACTCATAGAAGCCCCAGTGAACAACAGCTTGAGACTTAGCCCTATCTTGTCCCCTTCTAGGGATCTCTCACAGTCACTGTGTTTTGTTTT
>NW_006399856.1:10964736-10973038 GCF_000299155.1 Elephantulus edwardii
TGCTTGGGAGGGTGGAGGGACGGCGCAGGAGAGGAAGGCCCTCTATGAGGTGGATTGATTCAGTGACTGGGATAATTGGGATGGGAGTGTCAGAGACAGTTCGATTGGCACAGGACAGAGCGGAGTTTAGGGCTGTTGTACATAGGGTCGCTATGAGTCGCAGGCGACTCGACGGGCACATAACAACAACAACAACACCCACTTAGGCCACTAGAGTTGGGTTAAAATGTAAAAAGTACTTAGTTCCTATCTCCTTCTGGGTAGTAGGAGGGAACCAATAGCTCCCTCTGGGGAATCAAAGAAAATAACTAGGACATCTGCATCGCTATTTCTCCCTTCCAGCTGGACTTTACAGCAAGGGCAAAGTTCACCAGCAATCTTTGGAAGTGATCCAGCTTGAGTTTGAGACAACACCTTCCAACAGACCTCAAACAACTGTTCAGAGTCCAGGAAGCTGACATAACTTGCATAGCCAACAAGGACATAATATATTTTCTGACTTCTGCTGTCTTTAAAGGGTTAGTCCTCCTCTGAGAAGGCTCGTGTAAGTGTGTCTTCAGAATGCCAGAAATGATCTCTCCTATCTCGGCAGCAATCTCCTGGGCTCTTTTCAGTGGCCTTCTGTCTTCAGCTAAAATGTCTGAAGTCCTTGTGGATCGGAAAACCTGAGCTTCCCTTACCAGGCTGTTTGTTACCTTGCCATCTTCCTTCTCAGAACATTGATGTATTTTACTAGTGACTTAATTTGAGTCCCTGGTTCTAGCCACAGATTATAAAATCTGATCAAATATGAAAAAGGGACAATTAGTACATGGGAGGCATTGTTGCTGCTGTTGTTAGGTGATTTCAAGTCAACCACAACTCAGTGACCATAGAAAGACAGATGTAAATCTTGCCTTATCCTGAGCCAACCCCTTGATTTCTATCCTGCATTTTTGTAGTGAGAGTCAGTGTCTGTCTGTCTGTCTCTTGCTCTCTCACACTCTCTTTCCCTGACTCACTACCTTTCCCAGCAAGATTTTTGTCCCAAGACTGTTCCTTCCCGACAACATGCCCAAAGTAAACATGACTAAGTTTTACCTTTATTACCTCTAAGAACATCTTGTTTTCACTTCTTCCAAGACCAATTTGTTCTTTTGACAGTCCAATTCAAAGGCATTGATTCTTATTTAGTCTTCCTTATGACTAAGGATGATAGAAAAATTAATACCTTCAAGTGCTGGTGCTGGAGAAGTGTGTTGAACATACCGTGGACTGCCAGGGGAACAAACAGGTCTGTCCTAGAGAAAGTGAAAGCAAGCTGCTCCCTGGAAGCAAGGATTTTGAAACTCTGTCTCACATACTTTGGGCACATCGAAAAGAGGGACCAGTCCTTAGAGAAGGACATCATGCTTGGAAGGGTGGAGGGACAGCACAGGAGAGGAAGACCCAGGATGAGATGGATTGACACAGTGAGTGGAGAAATGGCATTAGGTCTGCCAAAGATGATAAGATGAGATGAGATTGACTCAGGATAGGGCGGGATTCACAGCTATTATATATAGGATCGTTATGAGCTGCAGGTGACTCAATGGTACATAACAACAACACTCATTATCCAACTTTCAGATGCATAGGAAGCAATTTTAAATATCATGAGGAGTACATAAGAACTTAAACGAACATCCTCACTCCATGTTGTACTGTTGAGTCAGAACCAACCCATAACTGACCCTCCAGTGGGTTTTCAGAAGCTGTTAACAGCACAGGAGGAAATTGCCCATCCTTCTCCCATGGTCTAGCTTATGGATTCCAACCACATGCCTTCAGGATTGCAATGCAACTTTTTTCCACTAGGACCACCAGAGCTCCTATAGCACTTTTAAAAGGCCATTGTCAACAGAATTTCCTAAAGCAACACATTTTTTCTTTCTTTCTTTTATATTAGTTTGCTAACAAAGTTCATCTACATTGCGTTTCACACTATCCTTTATTCACATTGAATTCCATACAATCATTCCCATTCATTATGGGTGTTTTGGGTTTTTTTTTAGATAATAAACGTTTATTAAAATAGGTGAAGGGAAAGGAAACCCAGAATAAGTGGATGATCAAACACTGTAGCTATTGTAATGAATGTTGTTAAATAAAATATTTATGAGTGGTTGATTAAAAACCAATATACATTATAAAGTTTCACTCAAATAACAATAAAAATACCTAAATAAAAAAAGAACAAAAATTTAGAGTGTCACAACCAATAACAACAAAAACTCTCCTTACTGGAACATACAGCATGAACTGTAAAGCATAAAAACAAAAACCAGTAACAGGATATGAAGCATGGAAACAGAAAGGACATGGTATATATTAATTCAGTCACTCATTTGACTCGGATTTTAACCTAATCTCTATTAAACAGACAAAAATTGCACACAAGATGACTAATTGAATGGCATTCTCACAGATGTAAACCACACAAGGATTAAGCAGGGCAGAAAGAGAGGCATAGAATTCATTTCTCAAAAAATTCTCACTGTTGTTGAATTGAAACTGACTCACAGCTGACCCTCCAATGGATTGTCAGAGATTGTAATTGCACAGAAGAACATTGCCCTTCTTCCCCTGTGGAGTCGATGATGAGCTTGAATCACCTGCCTTTGGATTGACAGCACAATTCTAGCCACTGGAAGTGCGCTGCTAGCAATGCTCCCTTACAGAGGTTATAAAGATTCATAATAGGAGAGTCAGGAACAGTCTGGACTTAAATATTCCATGGGGGAAAAAGGAATTCTCTCAGCTTTTTTTTTTGCTATCTTTTCCCCATCCAATAAAAATATTTGCATTTTCTTCTGTCAGTCCATTTTACATCTGCACATTCATCTTTTGTTACCATTCTTATATTTCCCTCATTGTATTCTTTTTTTAAAAAATTGGTTTGCTTACAAAGTTTGTATACATTGTGTTTCACACTATTCTTCATTCACCTTAAGTTTCATACAATCATTCTCTTGCATTATGCTTTAGAACAATGAATCACTATTGAACCATTATTACCCTGTCTTTTCACCCAGGGCCTTCCCATTTCCTTGCCCCTCTGTGTAACATGTGGTTTTGCTCTTACCCATCCGCAGCCTCCCGCCTAGAGCTCCCATACCTGGTTTACTAGTTATTCTTATATTTTTTTTACAATAATGGTCTTATGCAGCATTTATCCTTATGAGACTGCATTGGTTCACTCAGCATAATGCTCTTCAGCCTCTCACAAGTTATGTAGTATTTTTTCTAAATCGTTGCTCCTGATTGCTACATAGTATTCCATTGTGTGAATGTACCACAATTTCTCAATCTATCTGGTTGTGGTTGGACATTTGGGCTATTTCCATATTCTTATGATGGTGAATAATGCTGCTTTGAACATTGGTGAACAAATCTCTGTTTGTGTATTCTAATTTCCTTGGGATATATTCCTAGTAATGGAATAGTTGGGTCATATGGAGCTTCTATGTTCAACTTTTTGAGGAAGCACCAAACTGTCTTCCAGAATGGTGGGACCATTTTACAATCCCACCACCAGTGCATGAGAGTTCCTACCTCTCCACATGCTCTCCAACATTTATTGTTTGCTGTCATGTTAAACTTTCCTACCGCTACTGGAGTGAGATGATATCTCATTTTGGTTTTGATTTGCATCTCTGTTCTTACCAGCGATTTTGAGCATTTCTTCATGTATCTGTTGGCCACCTGAATGCCTTCCTCTGTGAAAGTCTTTGCATGTCTTACTCCCATTTTGTAATTGAGTTATCAGTCTTTTTCTTCTAGAGGTCCAGGAGTATTTTGTAAACTTTTGATATGAGACTCTTTTCTCAGATGTTATTGCCAAATGTTTGTTTCCAATCAGTAGGCTTTCTTTTCACCCTGTTGAGAAAAGTTTTTGATGAACACAGAGATTTCATATTTAGAAAGTCTCATTCATCAATTTTATTTTCTCCAGATTGTGCATTTCTGGTTGAATTTGGCAATCTCTTCATACCATAGGCTAAGCCTTCTAAGCTTGATCCCACTTTCTCTCTTACCATCTTTATGGTTTGAGACTTTACTCCCAGGTCTCTGATCCACCTTGAGTTTGATTTTTGTATGTAGTGTGAGCTATGGATCCCATTTCAGCATTCTGCAGATAGCAATCCAGTTTTGCTAGCACCATTTGTTGAAGATGTTGTCATTTCCCCATTTGATAGATGTTGTTTCCTTATTGAATATCAGTTGACCATCGAAAGGTGGGATAATTTCGGGTTCTCCATTCTGTTCCATTGGTTTATGTGCCTCTCACTGAACCAGTAGTACTATACTTAGTTGCTAATGCTGTGTAGTAGGTTTTGAGGTCAGGGAGTGTTATGCCTCCCACTTCCATTTTTTGTTTCTCAGAAGTATTTGGCTTATTCAGGGTCTCTTTCCTCTCCAATAAACTTGATAATTTCCCTTTCAATATGCATGAAAAATGAATATGGTATCTGTATTGGGACTGTTGAACATGTAGATTACTTTTGGTAGTATTGTCATTTTCATAATATTGAGTCTTTCTATCCATGAACAGGGAACATTTCCCCATTTATTTAGGTCTTTTATTGTGTCTCACAAAAAGTTCTGTAGTTTTCTTTGTACAGAAAACTTGTGTCTCTAGTTAGGTTCACTCTTGAGTATCTCAATTTGTGGTTGGCTAATGTAAACGGTACTGCTTTCTTAGTTTCCTTCTTTATGTTTTCTTAGTTACTTCAGAGGAATCCCACTGGGTTTTAGATATTGATCTCGTATTCTCCAACCCTACTAAACTGGTCCACTAGCTTTTTTGTGTGTGTGAGCCTTTGGGGTTTTCTGTGTTAACTATAACATCAGCTGCACATAGGAATAGTTTGACCACATCTTTTTCTGATACCTTATCTTTGCTTCTCTTGTTGTATTGCCCTACCAAGCACTTCTAATACAATATTGGATAGAAGTTGTGATGGTGGACATCCTTAGCTGGTCCCTGTTTGCAACAAAAATTATTTTAGTCTTTCTTCACTGAGAACGATATTTGCTCTTGGTTTTGCATCTATAATTTTTACTATGTTGAAGCAATTCCTTTCTATTCCAATTTAATGGAGTGTCTTAATCAGGAAAGGGTGTTTGATTTTATAAATGCCTTTTCTGCATTGATTGCTAAGATCATATAGTTGTTATTTGCTTTGTTAATGTGCTGGATTATGTTGATTGTTTTTCTTACGTTGTACCATGCTTGCATAACTTTTATGAATCCCACTTGGTCATGATGAATTATTTTTCTGAAGCGCTTTTGGATTCTATTGGCTAGGATTTTGTTAAGGATTTTTGCATCTACATTCATGAGAGATATTGGTCTGTAGTTTTCTTTCATGGTAATATATTTCCCTGGTATTGTTATTAGGGTTATGCTTGCTTCATAGAATGTCTCTGGGACTGTTCCTTCTTTTTCTATTTTTGAAAAATAATTCAAGTAGAATTGGTGGTAAATCTCTGAATGTTTTGTAGAATTCAGCTGTGAAGGCATCTGGGCCAAGACTTTTTTTTTACAGCTGTGTAATAGGTTTTGAGATCAGGTAGAAAGCAACACATCTTTTGAGTTCTTGACGACCCCTGAGCTGTGGTATTGGAGAAGAGTACTGAATATCCCACAGACTGCCAAAAGAACAAGCAGAAATGTCTTGGAGAAAGTACAGCCAGCGTACTCCTTGCAGGCAAGCTTTGTCTCACATGTTTTGAGTATGTTGTTAGGAGAGACCATTCCTTGGAGAAATACATGACTGGAAATGTACACAGGGACTACTGCAAGGGTCAAGTATGTCAGAAACTATGAGGATGGCACAGGATAGGAGAGGAATCAGATCTGCTGCTTAAATAGTTGCTATGAGTTATACTCAACAACACCATTACCAGTAGTGTTGATTATAGATCCAGGCAAAATGAAGGAATTAACAACTTCAGTCTTTCTCCATCTATCATAATACTTTCTATTGATCCAGTGGTGTTTGTGTTTTCTTGATATTGAGATGTAAAATATATTAACAGCTATAGTCTTTGACTTTCTGCAGTATGTACTTCAAGCATTTTCTGCAAGCAAGGTTGTATCATCTACATAGTGCAGGTGGTTGATTGGTTCTTCTATCAATCCTGGTGGCATATTCTTCTTCAGTTTCTTGAAGATTTGCTCAGCATACAGATTCTATAAAGAAAGGTTTGCTTAGGATATAGATTATGTTGAGAACCCTGATGTATACCTTTTCTTAACTTAAACCATGCAGTGTTTCCTCGTTTGTTCAGATAATTTCTTATTGGTCTATGCATAGGTTTTTCATTATTACAGTTAAGTGTTCTGAATTTTCCATTATTCTCAATGCTAGCTATCATTTATTATTTCTTTAATAAAACAAAATTTTTGTGGGTTGGTTTTTTTTGGTTTTTTTTGCGTACTCAATAAGACACAAGTAAACATCTTTCTGTTATTCTCAGCTTTCATTCAATTTCATCCAAGTAATTATATCCTTCATTTCATGGGCTCTTCTAAATCTAGCTTTAATTTCTGGATATTCTCTGTTTATGCTTCAAGAGGTTTTTCCTTAACTTTCAATGTTTTATTTGTATGTGAGAGTAAGGCTATTGTTCAGTAATTTCCACATTTCGGTGAATTTTATTTTTTTTTAAGAAGGGATCTCTTCCAGTCAGTTGACCAAGTAACTGCCTTACAAATTTCTAGACTTGGCAAGCTCTGGTGGCCTAGTGGCAAGAAGCTGCACTGCAATCCCAGAGACTCACAGTTCGAATCCACCAGATGCTTTGCCAGGGAAGGAGAGACAATCTCCTCCTGTACCAGTCAGATCTGATTTGACAGTACACCCAAATAATAAAATAAAAATTAAAAAAAAAGATTAACTAAAAAAAAAAAAAACCAACAAACAAATTTCTAGACTTGAACTGATAAAAACACAGCTGAGTTACATCTATTTCTGGAAACATTTCAATCAGTATTCCAGAATTCTTGGGGCCTTATTTTTTTTGTCAATGTCTCCCATGTACCTTTAATATCTTCCTTCAATACTATTATTAGTTCTTGATTATATACTACTTTCTGAGATGGTTCGGTGTCAACCAGTTCTTTTTGGTACAGTGACTCTGTGTATTCCTTCCATCTTCTTTTTATGTACCCTGCAACATGGAATCCTTCAGTATTGCAAATCAAGGATTAAATTTGTTCCCCAGTTCTTTCAGCTTGAAAATTGCCAGGCAGTTTCCCTTTGGATTTTCTCAATCCAGTTCTTGGCACATTTTACTGTAATACTTTGCTTTGTCTTCTTGAGCTGTCTGTTGAAATCTTCTGTTCAGATCTCTTACTTCAGTATTCCTTCTCCTTGTTTTGGCTTCTTTTCACTCCAGGACAAGTTTCAGTATCTCTTTTAACAATCATTTGGTCTTTTCTTTCCACCTTATATTTACAATGATTTTTTGCTTTAAAAAATCGAGGTCCGTAATTATTAGAAACAATTTAATTATTATAAACAAATCTGTTTATTTTTAAGACTATGTAAACCAAAGAAAATGTGTGTACAGACCAGAATTTTTCTGAGGCTGACTGTACTTTCACATATGTATGAAGTGACTAGAAATACCACAGCTTGTATTAAATACACTTTAATCATGACATCCTTGTTGTTTTACAACTTTAAAGATGTCCATTGTAGCACATTTGCCCATTTCAAAAGACTTTTCCAGCCACAATCGAATGGATTGAGAAATTGTGCTATATTCACACAGTGGAATACTATGCAGCAATGAGGAATAACTATTTAAAAAATTACTACATAACTTGGGAGAGACTGGAGAATGTTAAGCTGAGTGAACAAATGTAGTCTCATAAGGATAAGTAGGGCCTAAGACTATTATGATAAAAATAGAAGGATAACTAGTAAAACATATATGGGAATTCAAGGGGGAAGGGGTGGGAGCAGAGGGATGTGATGGGCAAGGTGGGGTTTGCACAATTTGGTGGGTGGAATGAGGGGGTAAAGGAAATGGGAAAGATCTGGTGGTAAAAAGACAGGGTAATGGTGGGCATGTGGTGTCCACTTCCATAATAGCTTGCCTCTGGAAACCCTATGAACCTGGAGAGAGGATGAAAGGCACCCAAGCTTTGAGGACTCTCCTTCATAGGGTCGCTATGAGTCGCCTGCGACTTGACAGCACTTAACAACAACAACAACAACAATGGTGGGCATAGTTCAATGGTGATTAATTTTACAAAACACAATTATTG
>NW_006399856.1:10973198-10998436 GCF_000299155.1 Elephantulus edwardii
TAATGTCGTCTCACAGCTCAACAGGTTTTTGGTCGTTAGTGTTCAATGCCTTAAATCTATTTTCACCGCTTTTTTAAAAAATTTACCACTAGTTTATTTACAAAATTCAAATACATTTTTTTCAAGAACAAATTCATTCAATTTCTGTCACACCCCCCTATCAAATTGTACAATCCCATGATTAACCCACCCTCTCCCCCTGCACATCCTCCTTGCCCTGCTTCCAACCTCGCCCACCCCTCTTGGATCCTATACTCATTCAAATATAATGGTTTTATACAATATTTTTCCTGTGGGACTGAATTAATTCACTCAGCATAATGCTCTCCAGTCCCTCTCAAATTGGGTAATAATTTACAAAATCATTGCACCTGCATGCTGCATAGTATTCCATTGTGTGAATGAGCCATAATGTCTCAATCCATTTGTTTGTGTGCTGTTTCCATGTTCTTGCAATGGTGAATAATGCAGCTATGAACATCAGTGTACAAATCTCAGTCTGTGCCCCAGTTTTTGTTTTCTCAAGATATATTCTAGGTAGTTGAATAGCTGGGTCATATGTTATTTCTATGTTCAGTTTTTTGAGGAAGCGCCAAACTGCCTTCCAGAAAAGTTGCACTATTTCACAATTCCATCAACAATGTATAAGAGTTCCTTTCTTGCCACATCCTCTCCAACACCTATTACTTGCTGCCCTGTTAAACTTTGCCACTGTTACTGAAGTGAGATGGTACATCATTGTGGTTTTGATTTGCATTTCTCTTATTGCCAGTGATCTGGAGCATTTCTTCATGTGTCTGTTTGCCATTTGAATATCTTCCTCTGTGAAAAGTCTTTCCATGTCTTTTGCCCATTTTGTAATTGAGTTATCAGTCCTTTTCTCGTGGAGGCCCAGGAGTATTCTGTAAACATTTGTTACAAGATTCTTGTCTGAGATGGTATTACCAAATGTTTGTTCCCAGTCTGTAGCGTTTTTGTCCCCCTGTTGGAAAATGTTTTTGACGCACACATGGATTTAATCTTCACAAGGTCCCATGCATCAATTTAATCCTC
This sequence comes from Elephantulus edwardii, assembly GCF_000299155.1. Taxonomy (NCBI): domain Eukaryota; kingdom Metazoa; phylum Chordata; class Mammalia; order Macroscelidea; family Macroscelididae; genus Elephantulus; species Elephantulus edwardii. The sequence goes on from NW_006399856.1 coordinate 10,974,252, forward strand.
TTTAGACTGTGTATTTCTGATTGTATTTGGCAGTCTCTTTATATCTTGGACTGGCATTTCCAAGCTTGATCCCATCTCTTATGAACGTTATGGTTTTGGGCTAAACTTATTCTTGAGATAGTTTTTACATTCAGGTGACATAGGCTCAAAATTGTATTTTGGTTCTCATGGACTTGCTTTTATTTTCTTCATCTTTAATTTGATATGTTGTTGTTGTTGTTAAGTGCCATCGAGTTGTAGATGACTCATAACGACCCTATGAATAAAAGACCTGAACACTTGTATAACTTTCATGCTTTCTCCAGGTTCATAGGGTTTCCAGAGGCAAGCTATTTCAGAAGTGGATGTCACTCCTGCTTCCAAGCTTGTTTGAATTGGGGTGCTCCACCAAATACTGTCCACCATGAGTAACCATTATCGCATTTGACACATCAGTGCCACAGTGTTCAGCTTCACAGCAATCACGAGTTACCTCTGTACAGCAAGTGGACAGACCAGGACTGTATGACCTAGAAGAATGTTTCATCAAAAACAATTAAAAACAGGTCTGAGGGCCATGGATTAAAGTCATCTACCTTTGGCTTGGTAGCATCACTTTCTGTCCACTAGGCCAACTGAGCTCTCTCTGTGCTGTTGTTGTTAAGTGCCATCAAGTCATAGGCGACTTATAATGACCCTATGAATGAAAGACCTGAATACTTGTGTAACTTTCATCCTTTATTCAGGTTCATATGAATAACGGATGGTCTATTTCACAGTTAACTCCAGTCTTGAAGTTTTGATTACTGATAATGAGCTACAAAAAGTCTTTCCACTGATGTCAGTCTTATTCCTGTGTAGTCTATCGGGTGAGGTCCATATGTATAGTTGCTGTTTATGTTTTCTTTTTAAATAGTATGTGTGGTTAATAAATTATTATGAAATTCTGTAGCCTCATTTCTATCACCAAGGCCACATCTCCAACTTCCAGTCTTTCTTGGCTTCAAGTCTTTAATTTCTTTTATTTTATATTGGTTAATTTACAAAGTTCATATCCACTGTTTTTCATACCAGACCTTAAATTGTAATTTTAATTAAATCTTAATAAAATTCAATTTTAAAGAATTCTTTAATTCATTGATACAAAATTTCCTCCCTTCCTCTTCCTTCTTCCCCCAGTTCACTTTGTAATGTACTTCTTGTTTCAGATTGCTAATTGTCATACATAAAATGCCTAATCATACATTTCTTTCAGACAGTCCTTTCCTTCATCTGTTCCAGTATTCATAATCTATCCTCTCTTTTCCCGATCTCACTCCACCCTGTGTCAATCCTATTTTAAAACAGCAATCTTGCGTACTATTTGTCTGTTTGTGACTGAGTTATTTCTATTACCATAAGTTTTCCAGACTTCCATGTTGTGTCGTTTTACAAGTTCATTGTTTTCCAGCATTGCATGCTATCTCATTGTGTGAACGTACCACAGTCTTTCTATCCATTAGTTTGCTGACAGGCAGTTGGGCTGCTTCCATCTCTTTGCTACTGTGAATAGTGCTTCAGTAAGCATGGATGTACATACATCTGTTTGCATTCCCAGTAGTGGTATAGTTGGGTCAAATGGCATTTCTAACTTTTTGAGAAAGTGCCAGCATGCTTTCTATAGTGATTGTACATTTTTACATTCTCACAATCCGTGAATAAGAGCTTCAATCTCTCCACAAACCTTGTCAGCATTTGTGGTTTGCCCTGAATAAGCAAAGCACTGCACTCATAGAAAGGAAAAACAAGGTAGGAGGCATAACACTCCCTGCTATCAAATCCTACTACACAATCATAGTAATCAAGACAGCATGGTCCTGGTACAGCAATGGATACATAGATCAATAGACTAGATCACAGCACATAGACACATGTTGTTGTTGTTTGATGCCGTCAACTCATAGACGACTCACAGAGACCCTATGAACAGCCTGAGCACTGTTCATACATAGAGTTTCCGGAGGCAAGCCATTTTGGAAGTGGATGCCGCTCCTGCTTCCAGGCTTGATTTAGTCGGGAAGCTCCAGCCAACACTGTCCACCAAGGGTACCCATTACCACGACTGGCACATCACTGTCACAGTCTTCTACATAGACACATAGATTATTAATTCCAAAATCAACTCTTCTACCTATGGTCAGCTGATCTTTGATAAAGAGACAAAATCAGCTAAGTGGGGAAATGACAGCCTCTTTAACAAACAGTGCTGGCAAACTTGGAAAGCCATCTGCAGAAAATTGATGCAAGACTCACACCTCTAACCATACATAAAAACTAAGTCAAAGTGGATGAAGGGCATAGGAGCAAAACTAAAGACTATTAAGTTCATCAGAGAAAAAAATAGCAATAGCTTTAGAAGCCCTAATGTACAGCATAACAGATTTACAAGCATAATGAAAAACCTACAACCAGGAGAGGATAAAAAAGGTGAATGGGACCTTTTAAAAAGTAAATCCCTATGCACATCAAAAAATTTCTGCAGGGGGAAAGGGGGATTAATCATTGGGTTGTACAATTTGATGGGTGGGGAGTGGGGGAAATGGAAAGAATTTGTTCAAAATTGTATTTGAATTTTGTAAATAAACTAGTAGAAAAATAAAACCAAAAACAAAAAAAATTCTGTAGGATGGGCAGGGTGGTAATCATAGGCTCACATAATTTGATGGGTAGAGGAAGCGGTAGGTAATAGTTCTTGAAAATAGTTCTTGGCATAGTCAATACACTTCAACAACATAACAATTCAAAAGCACTATTCTTCGTCAATCTTCTTTATTTATTATCCAACTTTCAGATGTATAGGTCCATATTAAGTAGGATTATAAAAATGAGGTAGACCTGAATAGATGGAAAAAATAATGGATATATTTCAAAGCAAAGCTAAATAAACCAAAACCAGCCACACCAGTTGTTGGCAAGTCAATTCTGACTCATGATTAACTCATGATGGTTTGAAAAACAGATCAGATCCTTGCCCTTTGATGCACCATTCATATGCTCTCTGCCGTGCTCAAGATCACTGTTACAGTCACTTGTGAATGTATCTTGCAGAAGGTCCTCTTTTCTTTCTCTGACTCTCTACCTTTCCCAGCATAAGGTCTTTTACCAAGGAGTGACCCTTCCTGACAACATGCTCAAAGTACGTGAGATCAAGTTTCACCATCCTTGTCTCGAAGGGGCACCTTGGTTGTACTTCTTACAGTTAAAGAACAAAAAGTTCTAATTTACTCTTTCAGATGGAAATTTTTAAAAAATATCTTATTTTTGGACTACCTGTTTTTGTACTCTAAAATCTGGGTATTTGTCAAGGATAACATTAAAAATAAACATCTACTGAGTGCTGCTGAAATTGTACTAGGCAGTTGACCAACATTATCTCAAAAATTAGCACATACAGAGAATTTATGCTGTGCCTACTAAACTCATACTTCCTATGAGCTATTTCAAACATTCTGTGTATAAAATGGCCTTCAGAAAATTCAAGTATTCTTGAGGTATTTCCAGCCTTCTGACCGAGGCCTCACAGCATCTCCTGTGTTGCCTTTTGAATTATGGGATGATCTCTTACTTTTCAGATACTTTTTTACTGCACATTCCTGAACATTCTTATTGTCTAGTTTTTGTTTTGGCTACTTTCAAGTTTACACGTGACCTTGTGATCTGCTAGTTAACTGCCATAGTTAACACATTGCCGCACACTTTTAAATTGACGATCATGCTTAGAAACACACATAGCCGTCATTTGCGGCAATGTGTTAAAAACATTTAAAACGTTCAAGAAGTTGAGTATGCCCATTGTCTCTTCATAGCTGAATCTCATTCTTTCTCTTGAAAAAAATCAATATTCTCTTTTCCCCAAAGATGAAGAAAATTTAAGGTCTAATATTCTCAGCAGTGGCCCATGCCCAATCAGGACATATAACCAGAAGTATTACTCAATTTTATAATCTGGAAAAACTGGAAACTCTATCATGCCTTCTATTATGTTGGGTTTTTTTTTATTATTATTATGTTGGTATTAACTACAAAAAAATCCCTAGGATTGGCTATGCTGTGTCAAGATGAAGTATGCCAAAGACAGCATTTCCTTAAGTTAGTAAAACAAGTTTTGGAATTCTTTCTCTTACTAAAATGGGAGACACAGCTACAGAAAGTGGGCAAAGTAGAAATTTAAAATTAACATTTGTAGGTAGCCCTTGTTCACACTGATATGTGTAACACAAAGATTATCTAAAATGTCCATACTGGCCTAAATCATTACAAACTAGAAGGGACAGTTGCTTTTATAATGAATGTTAAGTAAGTTAGTAGTAAGTCAGATTCCTGTGGTTTTTATTTGTTTCTCTGAGAACTTGACAGTGACATAGCCTCTCCTTGGACCTACGCTAAGTATAACACTGTTACTATTATGTACTGGGTCACTACTGCTGCCAGATCTTGTACTGGATGCTTTTCATAGTTTGTCTTGTTTTAACTGCTCAACAACCCTGTGATGTGGATACTATAAATAGCCCCACCACACAAATAAGGAAACTAAGACATGGAGAGATTACATAACTCAGAGCCTGATTTCAAACCTCAGGCTCAGTCTATTAAATACTAGAGCTCGTTTTATGTCTCATTTTATTTCTTATGCTTTGGAAGCAGGAGTGGCATCCACTTCCTAAACATCATGCCTCCAGAAACTCTATGAACTTTGATAAATGTCGATAGTTGTACAGCGGCTTCAGGCCTTTTGTTCATAGGGTCGCTAATCAACAACTTGCTACATGGGGTTTCTCACCGCCTGAAGAGAGTGAGGAAAAAGCAATCAAGAAGCTCAGGCACAGCATCAGCCCCCCACTCTAGACTGTTCCCTTATTCCTGCATAATCTCACCCTCATGCTATTTTCATATCTAATTTCAAGCTTTTTGAAGTCAGAGATTTTATCTTGTACAACAGTGCATCCTCAACATTAGAAGGAACTCAACAAATAGTTCCCAAAATTGAAGACAATGAATAAACTTAGGCCCTTGAGGACACTATTTCTTATCACATCTTATCTAAATATCTCAATCTGATATTAAACAATAATAATTATAGTCACCGATAAGTTATGATACAGCAAGTTTCCGCACTATGGCCTTTATATTTATAAACACCAATGCACATAATCATCATGATGATCATAAACAATTGGGAAAGGTCATGACCTGAAGTTAACCCAATTTCATGCCTAAATCTTTTCCTTAACCCCGTCCTCATGTTGCCTCTAAGCCACATCTCCTTACTGGATCTGATTTCTTACATCTTCCTAACACATACACTCTACTTTTACTAGTTTCCTTATTGCTCTCTCCCTTCCTTCCTTCTTCCCTCCCTCCCTCTGTCTTTTCTTCCTTCCTCCCTCCTTCCCTTTCTCCTTCCTCCTTCCCTCCCTCTCGCTGTCTTTTTTCTTTGCTTCCTTCCTTCCTCCCTCCCTACCTCTCTCTGCCTTCCTTCCTTCCTTCCTTTCAATTTTTCCTAGTTGTGTCTCACTAACACCTTGATTTTTCTTTTGTCTGTAATGTCATGGGTTTATTATTTAAAACACCTTCCTAGCCATAAACTTTGACTTTCACCACATGGCTGAGCAGGAACATGAGATGGGGTGTATATAACCAACTTGGGATGGGATTCATCAGGTTTTCCAACCCACCAGTTTAAAATTGAGCAGGTTTAATTGCAGAAGACAGGAATCTCACTACCAGCAAGGAAGAAGCAGCACAGAATGCAGCACATGTCCTTCTAATTTCTGCACCAGTCAGACAGAGATGTACATGAGAGCAACAGCCACAGCGGAGAACCAGAGGCTGACATGAGACAGAGTTGACTCGGGACTGCTGCCCCACAGAGCCAGAAACAGGAGCCTTCACCCAAGCTTGCTGAAGGTCTTGGAGGGTGAGGTGGGGGAACACACTCTAATCAGTAGCACTGAGAGAGCTTTGTAACACTGGCTTAGAGCCACAAGGCTGAAGTCTGTCAGTCTATTGAACTTGCTTGGGAAGCTTTCCTGACTGAGGATTTATATCCTGCTGCAACTCTTAATTGTAACCTATTAACATCCCTAATAAACCATACAAACAAATATAATTCTGTGAGGTCTGCATAGCTATTACATTAGATTTTGATCCCGGTAGTAGAGCAGTACAATTAGTGTTGGAATTAGTAAAAGTCAATGCAAGAACATAGAGGCCATATCAGACTTTATAGGAATTGGATTAGTATTTTGAAAGCTCTGATGGGGAAATCTACCTTTCTGCTCGCATGCCACCATTACTCTTTTTATTCCCTCTTAAACTTAAGTTTAAGTCACTAACTGGAACCTTTTCTTGATAAACTCTTCCCCTCACTGATAATTTCATTAAGGAAAGCATGTCTTGCATCAATTCCTCAAAAAGTTAAGCCTAGAATTACCATATGATTCAGCAATTCTACTCTTAGTTATAAACCGGAAAGACTTGAAAGTAGCAATATAAACAGATGTTGTACATCAATGTTTACTGTAGCACTACCCACAATAACAAAAAGACTGGAACAAACTCAATATCCATCAAAAGAAGAATGTATACAAAGTACATGGTAGGCATGTCCTATAGAATATTACTCATCCAAGAAGAGAAATGAAATCTTGGCACATGCTACAACATGAATGAACTAGAATAACTTTACACTGAGAGAAGTCAGTCAATCATAGAAAGACAAATACTATATAATGTCACTTACAGATAAAGGCACACAGTGCAAAGTTTTATTAGTTGTTACCTGGGATAAATAGAAAGGTGAAAATGGTAGTAACTGTTTTGGAAGCCACGAGTTTCTGTTTATGATAATGGAAAATTTAGCAATTATTATTAGTGATGGTTACAAAACATGACTAATAATTGTCATCACTAAAATGTATATAGGAACAGCATTAAATTGGGAAACATTACACTATTTTTTTCAAAAATAACCATTTTTAAATGCATGTTTTGCAGAATTCATAAGTAAAAAATGAGATCTTCCAACAAAAGAGAGATAAAATGACTCAGAGTTCAAGAAATATCTCCCTGTTTGTCTAAATTATCTGAGGATTTAACCTTCAGTTCATTATAACTGAGATAATCTTATATATATAAACCCATTTTTAAAATATTTCTCAAATAGAAACACAATAAATTTATAGAAGGTAAACCTGATGGATACCATAATGAACACTGTTGCTGTCGTTATGGGCTGTTGAGTCACCTGAGACACACAGCAGCCCTATGGGTCATAACTCTGAACCCTGACCTATCCTGAGCCGCTCTGTTTCCAACACACCTACCCCAATTATATTAGTTACTGTGTCAATTCATCTCGTCCAGGCTCTTTCTTTCCTATGCTGTCCTGCCACCCTTCCAAGTATAATGTCCTTCTCCAAAGACTGATCTCTCCTGGAAAAGTGCTCAAAATATGTGAGACAGAGCTTCAAAATCTTCGCCTCCAAGAAGCAACTTGGTTTCACCCTCCCCAGGACAGACCTATTTGTTCTCTTGGCAGTTCAGGTATATTTAATACCCATCTCCAGCATCATAACTTAAAGACATAGATTCTTCTTCTATCATTCTTGGCCATTGTCCAGTTCCCTGATGCATGGTAAATTAATGTGAAGACCATGACCTGGATCATGCACACCTTAGTCTCCAGAGTGACATCATTGCTCTTCAGCATTCTAGAGAAGGCCCTGAAAGCTGATTAACCTAATGCAATTAGTGTTTTAATTTCCTGACTTCTGGTACCAAGAGTGTTGATTGAGTAACTAAGCTGAAATTGTTATTCTCAATCATTTCTCCATCTATCATAGTGCTTTCAGTTGGCCCAGGGATGGGAACCTTTATTTTCTTGAGGTTGAGCTTCAATCCATGGTGAAGATTACAATCCTTGACCTTATGCAGCAAACACTTCAGGTCCTCCTTAGTTTCAGCAAGCAGGGTTGTGTCATGTGCATAAAGCAGGTTGTTGATGAATGTTTCTCCAGTCCTATTGCCACATTTCTCCTAATACAGTCCAGTCTCCTGCATGATCTATTCCACATATGGTTTGAAAAGGTATGGAGATAGGATGCATCCCGGACACAGTCCTGTCCTGATTTTGAACAATGTAATGTTTCCTTGCTCTGTTCTAGTGACAGCTTCCTTATCAAAGGATAGGTTTCATGTGAGGATTCCCATTCTTCTCAAGATTAGCCACAGTTTGCTGTGATCCATACATCAAGTGCCTTTTCAAGTCAATGAATCACAGATATTCCTCTGGTACTCTTTGCTTTCAGCCAAGATCCATCTAACATTGGCTATGATGCCCCTTGAGCAATGGCCTCTTCTAAACCCAGCTTACACTTCTACCAGTTCTCTGTGGAAGTACTTTTGAGTCTTTCTGGATCATCTTCAGCAGGATCTTACTTGTGTGTGATATTAGTGGCATTGTTCAATAATTTCCACACTCTGTCAGATGCCCTTTTACTGGAATGGGAATACATATATGGATTCTTCCAATCAGTTGGCCAGGTAGTTGTCCTTCAAATTTCTTGGCCCAACCTTGTTAGCACATCCAGTGCTGCATCTGTTTGTTAAAATATCCCAATTGGTATTCTAACAATTCTTGTGGCCTTGTGTTTTGCCAGTTCCTTCAAAGCACCTTGAACTTCCTCCTTTGTCACCATTGCCTCTTAGTCATATGTTGTTTCATTAAATTCTTTTGCATCAGCCTATTCTTTCTGGTATGGTTACTACTCTGCGTACTCCTTCCATTTTTTGATGCTTTCTGGATCATTTAGTAGTCTGCCCATGACCATATCTTTATGGACTGCAGCTCAAGGCTTGAATTTGTTCTTCAGTTTCTTCAGCTTAAAAAATGCCGAGCAAATTCATCCCTTTTGATTTTCCTACTCCAGCTCTTTGCACATTTTATTATAATACTTTGCTTTGTCTTCCAGATCTACCCTTTGAAATCTTCTGTTAAGCTCAACTTTCTGAATTCTACATTTGTTTTTTGGCTTCTTGGTGCTCTGGTGCAATATTCAGAGTTTCTTCCAACATCTATCTCAGTCTTTTCCTCCACCTCTATGATGACCTTTTGCATTCTTCATAGATGAGAGTCTTTATATCCTCCCACAGCTCATTAATTCTTCATTCATTAGTATTCAAGGCTTCAGACCTGTTCCCGAGATGGTTTTTTAATTCAGGTGGGATAGATTCAATGTTAAATTTTTGTTCTAGTGGATTTGATTCCATTTCTTTAGCTTCAGTTTGAACTTGCATATGAGTAGTTGATAGTTTGTTCCACAATCAGCACGTGGCCTAGTTTTCACAGCTGATATTGAGCTTCTCCAATAATTCTTTTCACAAATGCAATCAATCTGATGCCTGTGTAGGAAATCATGTGAAATCCATGTGCATAATTGCTGTTTGTGTTTCTTATAAAAGGTACTTACAATGAATAAATCAATGACTGTACAAAATTCTATTATTCTGTCTCCAGCCTCATTTTTGTCACCAAGTCCACGTTCCGACTACTAATCCTTCTTCCCTGTTTCCAACATGATCCTAATTAACCTTTCCAAGAATGAGGTTAACTGATGTCAGGGATATCTTGCTGTAATGTAATGAGAGGGACATATTATTTATGCACTCATTCTACTAGGAGAAAACCTCAAACCAACCCAAATTACATTACTTCTGCAAAAAAAAAAAAAAGAAAAGAAAAGAAAAGAAAAAAGCAAATAGCCATAATTTACACTCTTTTAAAATGTCTATTATGAAATATAAAGAAAAGCAGACGGACTTTTCCTATGTTAAGTGAGACTAAAAAGCATAACAACACATCTTGAGGAAAACACTGCAATGAAAGTGCATTGTCAGGGCACCTGTCAAAATTGTAGTTTTAAAACATTACTATGCTAACTATAATTTGTGGCATTTGACCATGTGGATCATAAGAAACTGGCTGACTCTGAGAAGAATGAGAATCCCAGAACACTTGATCATGCGATCATGCTAATGTGAAACCTATACTTGGACCAGGAGGCAGACTTGAGAACAGAGCAAGGAAACACTGCATGGTTCAAAATTTGGGAAGAGTGTATGCCAGGGATGTGTCCTATCTCCATGTCTTTTCAAACTATATGCAGAACATATTATCCAGAAGGCTGGGCTCTATGAGAAGAAATGTGGCATCAGGATTGGAGGAAGACTCATCAACAATCTGTGTTATACAGATGACACAACCCTGGTTGCTGAAACTGAGGAGGACCTAAAGTGTCTGCTGCAGAAGGTCAAGGACTGCAGCCTTCTTTATGGACTGCAGCTCAATATCAAGAAAAAAAAAAAAAGATTCTCACCACTAGGCCAATTGTCAGCATCATAATAGATGGTGAAGAGATTGAGACTGCTAACAGCTTTAGTTTGCTTAGCTCCACAATCAACACTCTTGGCACCAGCAGCCAGGAAATTAAAAGACAAATTGCATTGGTAAAGTCTACTGTCAGAGACCTTTCCAAAATACTGGAGAGCAATGAATGATGTCAGTCTGGAGACTAAGGTGCACCTTAGGCCATGTTTTTTGTAATTACTTTCTATGCATCAAAAAGCTGGACAATGACTAGGGATGATAGAAGAATTGATGCCTTTGAGCTGTGGTTCTGGAGAAGAGTATTGAACACGCCATGGAATGCTAGAACAAACAGGTTCGTCCTGGAGAAGGTCAGACCAGGTGCTCCTTGGAGGCAAGAATTCTGACACACTTTGGACATGCTGCAAGGAGGGACCAGTCCTTGGAGATGGATGTCATGCTTGGGATGGTGGAGGGACAGTGAAGGAGAGGAAGACCCTCGATGAGATGGATTGATTCAGTGACTGGGGTAATGGGGGTGGGTGTGTCAGTGGCAATAAGATTAGCACAGGAAAGAGCAGGGTTTAGGGCTGTTGTACATTGGGTCACTATGAGTCGCGGTGACTCGACAGCACAGGACAGCAATATTTTATAATCATATTATGCTTATGTGTGTGATCTGACAGCCTCATGGTAAGTAGCCGTGCTGCCAAGTAAACGCACACTGTTCAAATCTACCAGTTGCTCCACAGGAGAAAGATGAAGACATACAGAGCAGAGCTTTATTAGCAGTTACATCAGATGAGTAAGTAGGTGGAAATAGTAGTCATTGTTTAGGAAGCAATGAGTTTAGGTTTATGATGACGGAAAATTTAGCAATTATTATTAATGATAGTTGCAGAACATGACTAATATAGTTGATTGCCTACATGAATAACGTTAATAAGTAAATCCTGCCTGATCGTATCTATGAACAATGTAAGTAAGTAATTTCTGTGTGATTTACTGCCTCTTAAAACCCTCTGGAGGTCAGCTATGAGTCAGTTCCAACTCAATAGCACATAACTAATCATTTTGCTTATTAAGAGAACTTATTTATCTTTAGAAAGTACACACTAGGGATAAAGAAACATATGTAATTTATTCCAAATAACTAAAAGAAATATGTATATATGTGGCAAATGGGGTCAAAGGTTAACAACCGGAGAAACTGAGCAAAATTTTTCTCTTTTTGGTACACTACTAAGAAACTTGCTGTATTTGCAACTTTCACATACATTCAGAATAATTTCAAATTAAAAATTAAAGAAATAGTTTTGATGAAATATTGCTCAGGTGAGTCTAAAGTGCTGAAATAAACTTTTAACTTTAAAAAAGAAACATGTACATTGAGGAAAGAAAGAGTAGTTGTTTGGCACAAATTGTTAAGCACTCACCAGAAAGTGTTGGCAGTCTCAGCCATGCAAGAAGTGTCTCCGGAGACAGGTCTGATGATCGGCTTTCAAAGGTCACAGCCTTGAACCCCCAATGGAGCAGCTCTACTCTGGATACATGTGGTCACCCTGTGTGAGAAACAACTGAGGAGAGAAAGAGAACGGTGCAAAATATGGCAGGGTGGTAATAGTTAAAGGGATGTGGCAGGTATCCCAATTATTTACTATTTGAAAAGGGAAATAGATAGATAGATATAGATATATAGATATTTCTATTTTAAATGTTGTGGAAAAAGCAGCAAATATATCCTTAAACTCATAGCTGAAGTTTTGACAGCCTTTTATCTAAACCGAAATTATAGCAAAGCCCATCTTTACATAAACCACTAACGGCTTCCTCTCTCAAAATAGAAGTCTGGGTTTTCTTGCATTATTGTATTTCTTCAGGACCTAGGCAGTAATTGCTAAGTCTCTAAGTAAATAAATCTTTACTTTGTCATTTGCACAGGCGTATTTGGCTCTACCAGAGATTAGAAAGGGAACTTCAGTACGATTTGATCTGAGAATTCTCACAAAGGCCTACTTATTTATTCAAACGCCTCCCACACAGTTCTATCCCCATAGGAGATAGTAGGGAGTTGTTAAACTTTAAGTAACACTTTCTGAGCAAATCTGTGGTTCGTGAAAACATTAACCTTTTTTTTCGGATTGAATTAAAAAAAAAAAAACCCCAACACCTCACCCCCATCAAGTCAGCATCAGCTCATGGCAACGCTCCATCAGTTCTGGAGGCTGTAAATCTGAAAGGGAGCAGAATGCCTTCTCTTTCTTGAGGAACAGCCTGTAGATCAAACCATCAACCTTCGGTTTCAGCTCAACTCATAACCCACAATGCCATCAGAGCTCCACTGTTAAAAGTCACCATCACATAAAATAGCAGAGAAGGCGCTGAGTACGAGAGCAGAGGAGAACAAAATAGTGTACCGAATGTCATGTGCTGGGTTGAGTGTATTCTATAAAATGCCTAATTAATTCTTTAAGACAACTTCAGGTGGAATCAGTTTCTCAAGCTTTAGCACCTGTGAAAGAAGACGCTTTGTGACTTGTGGACTCTACAGAAGTCTGCACCCCATCGCTACTTCACATCTTCATATTCAGCATTGATGCTCAGAGAACACGGAGGTATGCAAAAATCAACAAAACTCAGCTCAGTGCTGTTGAGTCAAAACCAACTCACACGTTACCCTCAAGCAGGTTTTCTAGGTGCTAAATCGCTCTGGTGGCCTAGATGTAAGGAGTTACACTGCTAACTAAAAGGTATGCAATTTGAATCTACCAGCTGCTCCCTGAGAGAAATATGGGCAGTCTCCCTCATGGGATTTATCTACAGCCTCTGAAAACCCCCTGGAGGGTCAGCTGTGAGTCGGTTCCAATTAGGTGATGGCAAACAGCAACAAATCACAAAGGAGGAGAATGCCTGTCTTTCACAGAGCAGCTTGTGGATTTGAGCAGCCTGACTCTGGTTGGTAGTGCAACTCTTGCCTCTCCTAGGTTACCAGAGCTCCGCATGCTAAAGCGGTATTTATTATCTTCTTGGTTTTTCAGAGGCTCACAGAAACTTCACCTACTGCTCCACAAGGCTAGTTACTTAAGGAGCTAATTATCACCTTGAAAAACCAAGATTCTGGAGCAATATTGTCACTGAAAAGATACCCAACAGTCACAGATTCTGAATAGTAGAGGTAATAGAAGGTGGTAAGACAGCAAGTCCAGGATTGTAGAAAGCCTGGAGGACTCTGCATTTTTTCTGTCAACTAAGAAGATTTATTCTATACTAATCAGTTCTAATGTATTTTTTAAAGTCTTCGTTATTTTCTGCCATCAGTCAGTCAGTTGTTAGTCTTGATTCCTAACACAAAATATTTCCTTCTTCCGTTCTTTCAGGCTTCATAACCTGTTTTACCTCCTTAAAAAGCAAATCTACAACAACAAAGACCAATGGCCCCATTTTTCAGCCTAAACTTCACTGTTCTTCTAGATAACAAAACTATGCAGTATGGAATCTGTCATGCCTCACCAGGTGTTTTTACTCCACAGGCAGAGAAATTACATTTTCTTCCAGGAAACTAAAAAAAGCAAATCTTCAAACTCTAATTCAGAGTTGAGAAGCCTTCAGTGAGTCTCAACAGCAAAAGAATCAAATCTGCCCAGCAGCTCTGAAGGTGAGAGAATTGAAGAACAGATTCAAGCCTTAAGTTGCACTACAGAAGGATTCTATGCACAAACTTGAACTATGCAGGAAGTATCAAAAGAAGATGGAAGGAATACTCAGTCACTGTACCAAACAGAATCTGTTGACCTTGAACTATTTCAGGAAGTAAAGAACCAAAGGTACTGAAGGAAGAAGACTAAGGCATTGGCATAATGTTCTAGGAGATGACAGAGAATAAACGAAAGTGTTTCAATAATCTGATGCAAGCCCTGGCTATGCTTATGTATACAAAAGAATTTGGAAGACAGCTACCTTGCCAACCAACTAGAAAAGATCCATATTTGTGTCTATTCCAAAAAGGTGGGTTAATTTTACACTCAAGTAAAATCTTGCTGACACTATTAAAAAGCATCTGGAATAGTAGTACACCAACAGGAAAATACAGGAAATTCAAGGTGGGTCCAAAAGAGGCCAAGGAACAAGGGATATAATTGCTGATGATAGATGGATCTTGGCTGAAAGCAGAGAATACCCGAAAGATGTTTCCTTGGGTTTTATTGACCATGTAAAAGCATTTGACTATGTAGATCATAATATATTATAGATAACATGAAAAAAAAATAGTAACAATCACACATGCACTGGAGGGGTAGTGCATAAAGGTCTAGGTGTCTAACCTGAAAAATTGACGGGCTTCCCCCATAAAGATTTACAGCCTCCGAAATCCCATTGTTGTTGTTAAGTGCCATCAAGTCGCAGGCGACTCATAGCGACCCTATGAAGGAGAGTCCTCGACGCTTGGGTGCCTCTCATCCTCTCTCCAGCCGAAATCCCATAGAGGGTTGCTATTTGGCAGTAGACGTGTTTAAGAAAGCAGGCAACTATAAGAAAGCTATGAAAGAGAAAAGGCCTTTGAGTTACGGTGTTCTCAAAGAACAATGATTGCATCATGGCGTTCTCGGAGAATGCATAAATCTGCCTTCAAAGTACAGAATACTCCTTAGAAGGATGTCGAAACGTTATTCTGCCTGCTGCTTTGAACATGTTATCAGGAGGGACCAGACCCCGGAGAAGGGCATCGAGTTTGCTGGAGGCGGAGGAAATAAGATCCTCAACAAGATAGAGAACATGACGATTGTGAAAATGACAAATGCCTGGGCAGGGTGTCTTTCTATTATGATAGAGATGGTGCCACCAGGAGTCAGAACAACAGGAGGCACCTAGCCCTTAGAAGGCTTTAAGAACGCAAGTGAACAGGACTGCTTGGAAAAGCAACAGTTCTGCTTTCAAAACTCACTTACAGATCTATCTCCTGAGAGGGACGCTTTGCAGCCATTGGGACACACCCCAAGCTCGTGCAGAAAGGTCACCCAGAGTAGAGCAGTGGGGCGCATGGAAAGGCAGGGCGGGGATGTATGCTGGCAGCCCTCGATCTGCCGCGTATCCGCGGGAGGACGCAGGGGGCTGGCCTAGCCGCCGGCCCGCCCGCCCCGCGCCCCGCCTGCCCCGCGCCCTGCCTGCTGCTTCGCGGCCACTGCGCGTCGCGTCCCCAGTCCTTGTCGTCCCGAACAGTCACCGCCATGGCCGCGCACCTCTTCCGCGGGTCCTTGCGCCTCTGGGGGGTCCGCGGTGCGCTGCGCCCCCTGCCAGCCTCGAGGTGAGTGCGGGCCGGGGCGGCGGTGGGAACGAGGCGGGGCGCGGGCCGGGGGAGTTGGCACCGTGCACCGGTGGCCGGGGTGGGCGGAGAGCAGCGGGGGCGCCTTGACCCCGGTTCCCGGAACTAAGCCTCCCTGGCTACGCGCAGAAAGCAGCTTGAGCGCCCTGGAGCCTGTATGTAGGCGTTGCCTTGCTCTCTGCAGGAGTAGTTAGGTGGCGTTTTGCTGCTCCCGCTGGGCGTTTGGAATCCACCAGGGAGAGAGTTGGTCAGTCTCCCTAACATTTGTGGTCTCGGGAACCCGATGGAGGTCGCTGTGAGGAGGCAGAGGGCCACCTCGGAGTGGGGCTGACTGAGCCCGGGTTTAGCTTTCACCCAGTTCCTTGGCGTTGCCAGAACTGTGGTGGACGACGTCTGCTGCCTCGGGTGATAATGAACTTGGAAGTCAGCCTCTAATCCGCTCGGAGATCAAGCACCCCAAGACAAGAAAGGAACTGTTCACTGGGAAATTCATTTGTATAAACTTTCACTAAAAGCATAAGAAGTGTCCAAAACACATACCCTTCCTTCTTCAGGAAACTTCTGGCAAAGTCCCAAAGAAATTAATCTGGGGTTGCGTTACAAATCCCTTCATCAATTTAGTGCAGAGGAAATAGTGGAAGGAGCTTTTCAGTGATTTGCTGGCTGTTAGTCAGAAATGACTTGACTGCAGTGAACTGAAGAGATTATTATTAGTTTTTATTTAATCACTCATGTATTTCATTTTATAACGTTAATTGTATGCCGTTATTTACAACATCCTAGGGGAAACTTGCTGCACCCTCCTTTTGCCTTCTCTGCCCATCCATTCACTCATCTCACTCCCACTTCCTCTCGCTCCACTCCCACCCCTGCCTGTCAAGCCTCCACAGTTGTTTGGTAGGATTTTATCAGTCTTAAAATGAAACAAAGCCAAAGCAGAACCAGAAACTGTAGGTTTAGAGTGACCCTATGATGTCAGAGTAGAAAAGTCTTCCACAGCGGTCACTGGCTAGTTTTTCACAAAGATTGTCAGGCCTGCCTTATGAGACACTTTTGAGTGGATTTTAAACCCTTCTTCTTTCCATGATTTATTGGTTAAAGCAGTGAACCCAAGTTAACCCACCAGGGTTAACTGTCACCAGTGACAGTTTAAAAATTAGAGAGCTCTTCTAAAACTTATTTACTTAATTTTTTTAATGGAAGTTAACGACGCGTGTCGGCTTTTCATTCAATCACTTGTACACATTCATTCCAGTTAATGGAGTAGTTCACAGGGAGTTTTGGTGGCCTGATGGCAAGGAGCTGCATTGCCAAAATTGGTTCAAAATTGGTTCAAAATCCACCAGCTGCTCTGCGGGGAGAAAAAATGGACAGTTGATCTTCTCCCCTGGGATTTATTGACTCTATCCTGGAGGATCGCTATGAGTCACAAGCGACTTGATGGCACATAACAACAGTAATATCATGGAGGATCAGCACGTGGCTCAAATTCACCAGCTGTTTGGGGAGAGAAAGATGGGCAGTCTCCTCCCCTGCAATGTATTGCCTCTGCAAATCCACTCAACAGTCCACTATGGGGAGGTTTCCACTTGATGGCGCATAACAATTTATCATATATCATATAATTTATCATTATGTCCAGTTAGTCTCTGTTTACCCAACTTGATCCACTTTTTAGTCCTCATCTACCTTCCTCCTCATCCCTGCTAACCATGCAAAGAATGATTCTGCATGTTAAGTTTTCATTTTATTTATGTCATGACTATTAAATCATGATAGATGGAGAAAAGCCTGAGGTTGCCAGTGATTTCATTTTATTCAGCACCCTAGTCAGTACGCATGCTAGCAGCAGTCAGGAAATCAAAAGACACATTGCACTGGAGAAACCTTTTGTCAAGGACCTTCCCAAAGTTCTAAAGAGCAAAGATGTCACTTTAAAGACTAAAGTGTCCATGAGCCAAGCCATGGCCTTTTCACTTCCTATGTATCTGAAAGTTAGGCAATGAATAAAATTGAATGAAACAAAGTGATGCTTTTGCATTGTGGTGTTCGTGAAGGGTGCTGCATAGCCTGCCAAGAGAACAAGCAAATCAGCCTTGGAAGAAGTGCCATGAGGGTACTCCTTAGAGGCAAGCATAGTGAAGCTTCATCTCAGTTACTTTGAGCATATCCTCAGAACCAGCCCATCCTTGGTGAGAGATGTCATGCTGGGAAAGGCAAAAGGTCAGAGAAAGAGAGGAAGACCCTCAAGGTAGACTGCCACAGTGGACTTGAGCAAGACAGAGGTTATTCGGATGGTGTGACAGCTGTTGTTCTTAGTGTTGTTAGGACTCAGTCAATTCAGGGGCACCTAACAGCATTAAAGCGAAGCAAACTCCCACCATTTAATTGGTTTTGACTTATAGTGACCCCAAGTATTGCAGAATAGAACTAATGCATAGGATTTGCTTGGCTAGGAAGAAGGCTGGAAGAATTTGAATTGCTCCATAGGAATTTATTGGCTGATACACTGGGTAAAGCTGTCAGCTGCTAAACAAGAGATGAGTGGGTCAAACCCACCTGAGGCCTGCTGATCTGTTCCCATGATGATTAACCTAATGAATGAGTCCCATCAACTCAAAATGCCACTACAGGCAGAGTCAGACTGTCCCTCTGGGCTTCCAAGGCTGCAAAACTATGGAAACAGATTGCTACATCTCTTCTATCCAGAGGAGCTGATGATGTATTTCAGCTTCTGACCTTGCAGCAGGAGAAGGCTTTAATTGCATTAAATGTTCTGTCTCTCACCAGGATACCTCCCATGCCAATTCCAGCCAGGAAAATCCCCTGGGGCAGTTCTCTCTCCTATAGGATAGCTGTGAGTCTATATGAGATCTGTGGGATCTGTATCCATAGGAATGTTGTGAGTTCACACCTACACCAAACCTTGGAATGAAAGATCTGCTTCTAAAATAACATGTCCTTGAAAACCAGTAGAGCACACTTACACCCTGTAGCACCATGTAATTACCACAGTCAGAATGGACTCTGTGGAAACTGGTCTGTAGCTTCCCTGCTCAGATTGCCATACGGCCCGGGTCAGCCGTACCTCACGGCTGGGTCAGAGTTGCGCTATACTCCACGGGATTTCACAGCATATTTTTCAGAAGTACTTGTCAGGTTTCTCTTCCAAGGGGCTTCTGAGTAGATCAAACCTCTGAACCATTTTGTGTGGCCGATTATTTCAAGTTGTTTCATTCTTGCCAGTGAGAAAATGGATCTTCCAAAAAACTGGTGGTTAACTCATTTTGGCTCTTTCTTGACTTAGTCTCTCTTGAACACCTTTCACTCACCTGAAAATGTATTCCATCACTTCAGTTGCTTTCTGTATCCTGGTGTACTTTAGTCCTGAGTCTCCCAACAGTGTCCGGGATATAATGCCGTTTGCTGTGAGGTGCTGGCCCATCAGCTCTGATTTGGGAGAACTCTATGTATGACAGATCCTGGCTCATATGCACCATTCTTGAAATCTCTGCTCTTTGAGCCCAAGCACACTTGAATGTAAATTCCAGCTGTATCATTTACTAATTATACTGATAAGTGGTTCAATATCTTAGAGCCTCCATTTTATAATTTAGCACATTTTTCCATCCTAAGGAAAAAATCCAAAATTTGGAAAAGCTGTATGGTCAAATGTATGCATTATCATTTTATTTACACTGACAGGAGTTGGAATTGGTCATTCTAATTATAGTTATAAAGTTCATTTGAATCTGTTCGATTTCCCTTTTCGGTGGCCTGCAAGGACCTGTGTGTTCTGGTCCCGTGATACCTGTGACCTCATCTACTATCTTCTCACTCAGTCCACTCCAGCTGCATTTGGCCTTCTTGCTATTTTTGGAACACAACAGGCATCCACCAGACTTCCAGCCTTCGTTCTAGTTTCCCCCTCACGTGTACTCTAGAAATCTGGTTGACTAATGTTTATCACCTTGAGGCATTTGCCCAAATCTGACTTTTGTAATGTAACCTGGCCTAACTCACTATTTCATACTGCAACCTCTTTCCTTTCCTTGCCTCAGGCTCATACTCTTAATCCCAGTTTTACTCTTTTTATGTCATGTTGTTGTCTTTGTATGTAATTGGGAACCAACTCATAGCTGAACTCCCAATGGATTTTCAGAGGCAGTTTATTGCACAGGAAGAGATTGTCCATCTTTCTCCCACAGAACAGCTGGTGGATTCAAACTGCAATCCTTTGTGTTGGCAGTGCAATTCCTTACCACTAGGCCATGAGAGCTCCCTTGATACTCTTTGTGTTGTTGTTGTTGTTGTTGGGTGCATCAAATCGAGTATGACTCATAGCGACCCTGTGAACAGTGGACCTGAACCCTGTCCTATGCTGTACCATCCTCACCATGTCTGACACACTAGAGCCTGTAGCTGAAGTACCTATGTCTGTGTCAGTCTATCCCATTGGGGGTCTTTCTTTCCTTTGCTGACCGTCCATCTCTCCAAGTATGGTGTCCTTTTCCAAGGAATAGACTCGCTTTCATAGAGTATGAAAGACAAAGATTCACCATCTTTTTGTCCTCAGGCTGCACTTTCTCCAGGACGTGCCTCTGTGTTCTTTTGACAGTCCATGCTCTCCGACACCACAGCTCAAAGGCATCAGTTCTTCTTCCCCGTCCTTCTTCATTATCTAGCTCTCTGATACATAGCAGGTGATTGAGAAGACCATGACTAGAATAAGGTGCACTTCGGTCTTCAAATTGACATCATTACCCTTCATCGTACTCTATTGTACTTGTTAAAATCTAACATATAGCATTTGGTTTGGGTGTTTTTGTTTTGTTTTGTTTTAAATAATTTTTATTTACTTATTTTATGTGTGTACCGTTAAATTGGATCTGACTGGTACAGCAGATACCAGCAGAGCATCTGGTGGATTTGAACCGTGCACCTCTGGGACTGCAGTGCAATTTCCTGCCACTAGGCCACCAGAGCTTGCCTTGGGTGTTGTTTTTATGTTGTTGCTTTATTGTACAGCCTTACTAAAATGTAAGCTTGAGATCACAATTTCTGTTTTGCCCACTGAAGTACACCAAGTTAGTAGAACACTGCCCGGCACAGCGTTGGCACTCAGTTAATACTTGTGAACTAATGGACAATAGAAGAAGATTTGGTGCCTTTGATCTGTGGCATTGGAGAAGAGGATTGAACATACCACGGACTGCCTAGAGAACAAACAAGTCTGCCATGGAGAGAGTGAAGCCAAGTTGCTTCTTGGAGGCAAAGATTTTTAAAATCCATCTCAAATACTTGTGCATGTTTCTAGGAGGTAACAGTCCTTGGAGAAGGACATTATGGTTGGAAGGGTGAAGGGACAGAGAAGGAGAGGAAGACCCAGGGTGAGATGGGTTCACACAGCAACTGAGGTTCTGGGTTACACAGTAAATGCAGGTAGGTGTGTCAGAGACAGTGAGATTAGCTTAGGAGAGGGCAAGGTTCAGAGCTAGTATACATAGGATCGCTGTGAGTCATAGTCGACTCCACAGCACACAACAACAACAAATGAATGAATAAGTCATTAAGAATGATGATTTGGGGTGGCAGGCGGTGGCCTTTACCTCTGCTAGTGACATGAGAGCTGTATCAGAAATCTTACAGCTCCGGAATAGTTTGACATCTTCAACTTATAACATTTTTGGAGAGAACACCTGTCTCATTTCTCCATTTTCCGTTTCAGTCCTATTCAAACATGAGATGTTTATTCTGTTCCCAGGCCTATCTTACCCACTGGATATCTGATGTGTAGGCATATTGCAGCAGTCCTTAACAGAATGGGCCCCTTGCTTCCTAACGAACTGAAGCCAACTCTCAGCACTGTAACATACTTCAGTTCAAGAAAAGGAAAGAGAGCCTCAGTGAGCTGTCATCTATTGATTCCTGCACCTTCATTCTGGGCTTTGCTAAGGAGAAAGACTGGTTATAAGAGGAAATTACACCTGCATGGAAGAACTGCTTGAGGGAATTTGTGTTCTGTAGTAAAACCTGGAACAAATCCTTTGATTAAATTACAACATCTTTCTGGAAGAAGCTAAACTGATATACTAATGAACACTCTCATATGTATCAGGATCACCAAAAAGTATGAATCTAAAGTTTTACAAATTCTCAGCTGTTAAATATGTATCCCTCTGGAAACTCTTTGAACTTTGATGAATGACGATGCTTATAGAGAGGCTTCAGGCCTTTTGCTCATTGGGTCACTAGAGTCATGCTCAACTCAATGGCAATCAGCAACAACAATATATTACCTTGCAACAGAGAACTTGACAATGACAGAAGAAGAATTGATGCTTTCAAGTTGCGGTGCTGGAGAAGAGTCTTGAACATACCGTAGACTGCCAAGAAAACAAGGAGGTCTGTCTTGGGGAGGGTGAAACCAGGTTACTCCTTGGAGGCTAGGATTTTAAAGCTCCATCTCACTCTGGGCATGTGACCAGGAGGAACCAGTCCTTAGGGAAGGACATCATGTTCAGAAGGGTGGAGGGACAGCGCAGGAGAGAAAAACCTCTGGATGAGATGGATTGACATGGTAGCTGGAGTAATAGGGGTAGGTGTGTTGGAGTCAGTGAGACTGGCTCAGGATAGGACAGGGTTCAGAGCTATTGTACAGAGGGCTGCTATGAGTCACAAGTGACTCGGTGACACATAGTAACAACAATACTTTGCAAAGATGACTAGGTGTAAAACTTAATGTAAATGATACTGATATATGTAATCATACTATTAATATTAAAACTTAATGGAGTAAACAGACCTCGTTTTCTTCATAATAAGAATTCCAGAACATTTAGTTGTGCTTGTATGGAACCTGTAAAATATGAAGCATAACGGTCATTCACCCAGAACAAGAGGATGCCACATGATTCTAAGTCTAGAACCGTGTGTATCAGGATTGTATCCTTTCACTGTCTATCATGGTGGATAGAAAAATGCTTGAAGTTGTCTATGATTTCATTTTACTAGGACCTACCTCCATCCCCCACACTAGCAGTAGTTAAGAACCCATGTTGCCCTGAACCAACCTGCCAAGAACCTCTTGAAAGTGCTATATAAGAAGGTGTCCATTTATGGAGTGAGGTGTGTCTGGCCCGAGCCAGGCTATTTTTCTGTTGCCTTGTGTGCAGGTGGAATTGGATAATGGATACAGAAGACTGCAGAAGAATCGAATTGATGCCTTGAATTATGCAGCTGGTGAAGAGTATTGAATGTCCCTTGGCCAGCCAAAGTAACAAATCCGTCATAGAGGAAGTGCTTACAGGGTGTTCCTTGGAAGCAGGGATGGCAAAACTTCTCATATATTTAGGCAGCTTGTCAGAGGTGGTGATCCTTGAGAAAAGACATCATGCTCGGCAAAAGAAAAGAAGACCCTCAATCAGAAGGATTGACACGGTGACTCCAGCAGTGGGCTTGAGTGTGGTGGGGATTGCGAGAATAGCACAGGATAGGGCGAAAATGGAAGCCTTTGAACTGTGTTGTAAAAGAGTATGGATTACCAAAAGATCAAACAAATCTGCCTGGATTTACAGCTGGGGGGGGCGGGGGGTGGGGGGCTCTGAGAGGCAAGGATAGAGCAGCTTGGTCTCACGGACTTTGGACATCTTATCAGGAGAGGCCCGTACTGGGAAGGGGGATGCCGTGCTTAGAAAGATGGATGATCAGAAACTGAAAAGAAGACTCTCAGTGAAATGGATTGCCACAGTGACTGCTGCAATGAATGGATTTAACAAAGGGAAGATAGTCATTGGGGCTGATGCAGGGCCAGGCAAGGTTTTATCTGTTGCCATGGATTAGAGTCAACTGTGGTGCATCTAACAACATAGACGGATTTGGTCAGAAAAAAGCAATTTAAAAATGTACATTATTTTTCATGAATGATCAAGGCTGAGCTAGTTGTTCCCAGTAAAGCTTTTTTGAATCTTGAGTGAGGGTGACCATAAAAAGACTAAAAAAAAAAAAAAAGCTAACACATTAGCTCAAACACGTGGCATTCCTTTCAGAATGCATGCCCAGGAAGTAGGGAGCGTCACTCCCAGCTACACCCAGAAATCGTCCTTGAAGCAACAGGAAGAGCAGAAACTGATGGATGATTGTGGAGCTGGATGTCTAGGGACCTAGGCAGCAGCAAGTGCTGGGTCTTTTGGTTCTGCTGAGCACATGACTCCTCCCATTCTGAATTAGAGCGCCGTTCTCGAATTCACACTTCTTGCTTTCTCATATTTTCTGCTTCATAATAATGTTAGGTCACGACCCACAGCTCCTGTCCCTAAACTTTTAATTGCCAAGGGATTCTCACTGGGCCATCTCTTTCCTGGGATTGCCTCCAGTGTTGGGTTTGGCTGTCCTAGATCAGGAGCACACCTCAGCCCACTTAGTTGTGTAGCAACTAGTAGTTTGTGGAGAAAGAAAAGAAAAAGAGAAAAAAAAAAAGAA
>NW_006399856.1:10998536-11001034 GCF_000299155.1 Elephantulus edwardii
AATGATATTGATGGTCTTTCCAAACTCTAGGTTCATGTGATAATGGTTAATTTGGGTTTATTAGAACAGGGATTTTTATAGTCAGAATAAATGACTATTTTATTTAATTTAATTTCTTTTACTCATGCCTGTCATGTAACAGAAGAGACAAATTAAGAAAAGGAAAAAAAGATTTTCTACAAAACAGTTATGAGATACCATCTTACCCCAGTAACAACTGCAAAGTTCAATAGGGCAGCAAACAGATGCTGGTGAGGTTGTGGAGAAATTGAAACCTTTTTTCACTGCTGTTATGTGTGTAAAATGGTGCGACCACTATCAAAGGCATTATGGCACTTTCTCATAAAGTTTGAAATGGAAATATCATTTGACCCAGCAATTCCACTACTGGGAATAAATCCTAAGGAAACCAGAGCTGCCAACAAAAAGATATATGCACACCCATATTTATTGCTGTATTGTTCACAATAGCAAAGAGACGGAAGCAACCCAAGTGCCCGTAAGGAAATGAATGGATAGAAAAGCTGTTATACATACACACAACAGAATACTACAGAGCACTGAAAAACAAGGAACTCATAAAATATTATACAAAATGGGTGACCCTGGAGGACACTATGCTGAGTGAAATATCTCAGTCACAAAGGGACAAATGCTGCGTAATGTCACTGTTGTAGAATGGGACTGACATGGGGGATGGGAAGAAACTAAGAAAAGAGGGGATAAATAACATATGCTGCCTTGGAACAGATGAGGCAAAGAACTGTTTAAAAGGAATACATGAGTAGGCATTATTTATATGACAACAGTCCAGATTAAAAGGTTCATAGCCAAATGGAAGGAGGTGGGTGGAAGGGAGGAAATTGTGCAACAATGAATGAATTTTTTTAAGAGAAAGGTAAACTGGGGCATGGCGAGGTAGGAAAATATGCAACAATGAATGAAGTCCAAGTTTTCTGTAAACGTTCATTAAAATCACAATAAAAAAATTGTTGATTAAAAAAAAGGAAAAACATTTTCTCCTAAATACTGAAAAAATATTGGTGGTTCCAGTAGAAAGACTCTGATTCATAAACAATAGCCACTTTATCAACAGCAGCTCAGACTTGCCCTATCCTGTGCCAAGCTCACAACCACCACCTGCTAAAACCACTATTGGCAACCCATCTCACGGAAGACCAGCATTTGCGAATCCTCTTCTTTTCCAAGATTTGTGCCTTTTTCTGAGGGCTGATGCCTCCTGACAACATCCTCGAGTATGTGAGAGGTATTTTTGCCTTCTTTGCACTTCCTCCAGGACAAAAATACTGTAATTTTAAAAAAAAATAAGTTTATAAAGTTTTAAAAAACTTAACTGAAGACAAACTATAGAAATTAAGTGGAGTAAGGAATAGTCTCAATCTTTGTCGGCATGATGTCAGCATTGATGACTTGAAATGAGGCATTCATGTATAAAATGCCGAGGACTGACTATATATTTTATGTCTGCATTTTGAAGTACACCAGCAGTCAGGAAATCAAAAAACGTATTGTGATGGGAAAGTCTGCTGTTAGGGACCTCTCTAAAGTACTCAAGAGCAACAGTGTCTCTCTGGAGACTAAGGTGCACCTGATACAGGCCATGGTCTTTGCAATCACTTGTTATGCATCAGAGAGTTGGACAATGACAAGAGAGGATAGAAGGAGAATTGACACCTTTGAGCTGTGGTGCTGGAGAAGAGTATTGAATGTACCATGGACTGCCAAGAAAACAAACAGATTCATCGTAGAGAGGATTAAACCAGGCTGCTCCTTGGAGGCAAGGATTCTGGGGCTTCGTCTGACATACTTTGGACATGTTGCAAGGAGGGACAGGTCCTTGGAGAGGGGCATCATGCTTGGGAGGGTGGAGGGACGGCACAAGAGGGGAAGACCCTCTATGAGGTGGATTGTTTCAGTGACTGGGGTAATCGGGATGGGTGTGTCAGAGGCCGTGTGGTTGGCGCAGGATAGAGCAGGGTTTAGGGCTGTTGTACGCAAACGACTTGACGGCACATAACAACAGCAACAACAACAATATTTTGAAGTGGTAGATTTCAGCTTCCAGATTGGAGGAGCACTATAAATAAGGGAGAATTTTGCATGGTGAACACCATGACTAAACAGAAGTATGCATCAATTACTGTTTCAAATACGATCGATGGTGATAAGATGGCATCCTCTGTTAATAGAATAAAGTAAAAAAACCATACTAAACTTCTGTGATGTATAACAGGATTGTGTAAGTGCACTAAAAGGAAACTAAGGAATAACAAAATGTTCTAAAACCAGAGAGGAACATGGAATGATGATTTGGATGGCAAAGTGATAACTATGAAAGACCAAGTGAAAGATTATAAATTTAAATATTCACAGTTAAAGCTGAATCATGTAAGACAAGGCTTCTCAGATTGTTTAAACAAATAAAACTCATCTGCAAGAAAATGGAAAAGAAATGTAAATCAAACTGATGCAAAATA
>NW_006399856.1:11001434-11010714 GCF_000299155.1 Elephantulus edwardii
AAAAAAAAAAAAAAAAAAGCTAAGGAGAGAGGAGTTTAAAACATTAAAAACTTTTAAAAATTGGAAGAGAAGAACTTAGCATTTATCACAGACATAAAACTTATCTTTTGATAATATATGAGTAAGTGAAAAAAGTATGTGTTTTCGGTGAACTTAAAAATGCCCAAAGAGGTACCATCTTTCAAAATTCTTTTCAGGAAGATCAGTTATAGGTGGGAAGGTAGAGGAGTGAGGGCACCATTGAAATAAGAGAAGTACAGGACAGTCTCATTTTAACCTTACCATGTTAGGAAAGAGTCAATTTCTAATGATCTTGAAAAATGCAACAACAAATCCTTAAAGGACTGGTGGGCACTTTTATTTTTACCCATAGTGGTACTGTATTGTAGCAATAACACCAACACAAGAGACAATTTACATACCTGCCTTTAGAAATTGTGTGATTCTGGGTAAAATAATAATTTTGTAGTGTCTGGATTATTTTACACATTGTTATGTGCTGTCGAGTCGCCTGCGACTCATAGCGACCCTATGTACAACTACCCTAAACCCTGCTCTATTCTGTGCCAACCTCACTGTCTCTGACACACCCACCCCGATGACACCAGTCACTGAATCAGTCCACCTCATAGAGGATCTTCCTCTCCTGCGCTGTCTCTTCACCCTCCCAAGCATGATGTCTTTCTTCAAGGACTGGTCCTTTCTTGCAACATGTCCAAAGTATGTCACACAAAGATTCAGAATCCTTGCCTCCAAGGAGCAGCCTGGTTTAACGCTCTTCAGGACGAACCTGTTCATTCAGCCCATGGTATATTCAATACTCCAATATCACAGCTCAGGAGCATCAAGTCTCCTTCTAGCATCCCTAGTCATTGTCTAGCTCTCTGATGCAGAGCAAGTGATTGCAAAGACCATGCTTATATCAGGCACACCTTAGTCTCCAGAGTGACACCATTGTTCTTCAGTACTTTGGAGAGGTCTAACAGCAGAATTTCCCATCACAATGAGTCTTTAATTTCCGGGCTGCTGTTGCCAAGAGTATTGACTGTGGAACCAAACAAACTAAAGCTGTTAACAATCTCAATCTCTTCACCATCAATCCTGATGCTGCCAGTTGGCCCAGTGGTGAGAATTTTTGTTTTCTTGATATTGAGCCTCAATCCATATTTTTTAAATTATTTTAATTATTTTTTATGTGTACCGTCAAATCGGATCTGCCTGGTACAGGAGGAGATTGTCCCCTCCTTCTCTGGAGGAGAGCTATTGATGATTTGCAAGACCATGTCTCCTCAGTTAAGATAGCTGAAGACCGTGGCCCCAACAAGGACTAACACAGTGGATAGAAAAGCCATTTTTCCAAGTTTCTGATACCAAAGAGATTGATTGCCCACATTCTGAATAGCAGCTAGTGGGATTGAACTGCCAAAGAGGTACCACCTTTGGGTTAGCTGTGCAATTCCCTACCTACTAGGCCACCCGAACCTGTAAATTCTTGTCAAACATGTTGTTGTTGTTGTGTGCAGGTGAAGTGAGAACTTACTCATAGCTAACTCTCCAGAGGGTTTTCAGAAGCAGTAAAACACTCTGCCGAGCGTCCCACAGAGCGTCTGTTGAATTCTAACTAAATGCTTTTGGGATTGAAGTGCATCTTCTTATCACTGGCCACCAGAGCTCCCTATCAAATATGTTAATACTCACATTTGCACCCTGGTTTGTCAAACTCTAATACCCTTCTGTTTTTTCTACCTGCCTCTAAAGTATCTCTGGGTTTAGGATGGGGTGAGGGAAGGATTTTTTTCATGTTGTAAAATAGAGTGAATTTTCTTTGTTGTTCAAGAATATTGCCTGGGATATGAAGAATAACAATTAACAATTTTTTAACATTTTCTAAAGATATTCCCATTCTGGAGTTGAAGAACGTCTCGAAACTTCTTCTGCTAAAAAATTAACAGATATAGGAATTAGACGAATCTTTTCTTCAGAGCATGACATTTTCCGGGAAAGTGTAAGGAGATTTTTCCAAGAAGAAGTGGTTCCTCATCACACAGAGTAAGTGGCATGTTTTCCTTTAATGTAATGTACATGAGAAGTATGGTTAAGAACCCTTTTCTAGAAGGCTGTATGTGATTTTACAGGAAAACTAGTGTGTTCTTTGTTTACTGTGTGTAACTGTGTGTTCTGTGTTTTCTAGTGTGTACTGCTCTTCACTAAAATACTCTAGAACACAGAGGTTTTTAAGTTAGTTCAGAGATTTATTTTTCATGAATTCTGAAATATATCCTTCAAAAGCAAAAAAGGGGAGGGAGAGAACAAAAAGCTAACAATAGTTTTTCTATAAACCTGTGATTAAGCGGCAACAAAATATTTGTCAGTTTCCTATTCATCCTCCTTTTGCATCATGAATGAACTGGATCTCGAGTTTACTCTGACTCCTGGTGACCCCACATGTGCCAGAGGACAGTGTTCCATCCAGTTTGTTTCAGTAGCTGATTTTTGAGAAATATGTCACCAGGACTTTCTTCCTAAGTGCCCCTGAGTGGACTCAATGGCCATTCTTTCACTTAGCAGCTGATTGTTCACACTACTCAGGCACTCCCAGAAGTGAATTATAATACACAAAAGGTTAAAAGCCAGCATGCTGTAATTTTTCTGTAAGTAAATTGGCT
Organism: Elephantulus edwardii; assembly: GCF_000299155.1. NCBI lineage: Eukaryota > Metazoa > Chordata > Mammalia > Macroscelidea > Macroscelididae > Elephantulus > Elephantulus edwardii. The sequence continues at coordinate 11,004,101 of NW_006399856.1, forward strand.
ACTTCAGAGTACTTTTGTGGTAAATTAATGATTAATTACCAATCACCTACCTTATTGTCCAAAAGCTTTAATTTCTATTAAAATGGGATTTTTAATCCTATTAAAATAGGATTTTGCTACACTTCAAAAATTGACTTAATGATAACATTTTTACTATCATTTAGAATAGTATTGAAAAAGTTGTTAAAACAGCTTGTATTTAGGTTTTTATTAATATTTCCTTGGTATGAATTATTAAAACTAGCTAACCTGAATCTACGGCTAAGTTGTTAATGATAAGCAAATAGCTTCTTATCAAAGACAAAAGGAAAAATGAAAAGAAAGAAATATAATACTTTCCTTTAGGAAATATTTTGTTTTTCATCACTGCTTTTAAATTTTGTTGCAGAAAAAAACTGCTAGTAAACATTGAGGTAAAAGATAGCAGAACTATTTTAAGTAAATCGGGAGCTAAGAATAAGAAATCTTTCCAGAGCCACTTTAAAGCGTTAACTACATCAAAACATAAATTACATTTGAACTCCTTCTTTTCAACTTTCCTCAGTATCTTCAAACAGCCCCACCTTTTCTTACATATATCTCACTACCCCTTCAAAAAACAACAAAATAAAACAAAAATTATTTGATTCCTTAACTACCTCCAGCTATTGGGTTTTCATCCTACGATTTTCACTTTTTAAACAAAGCTGAAATTATACTGGGGTGCTATTGGCTCCACCTCATGGTAGCGGTCTGAACGAAATGTTGACTGATCTGTGCACTTTTAACAACAATTGAGTCCATTGTTGGACTGGAAGATGCATTTTTACAACAGTTGAGTCCATTGTTGGACTGAAATACCTAATCCTTTCCAAAGATTCTTTGCAGACTTTTATCAGCTCTTATTTGCTTGTTCCATAGAATAAGCACTTTAAAGACATGCACGGAGCCAGATTCTGTTTTCAGGGCAGGTTGGCCCAGTGCCCATGGCTATGCAGCATTACTAAGCTTGAACCCCAAGAGCATCCAAGAATACCTGTCACGGAATGTGCCCGCAAGTCCAGTAAATAGCCAAAAGACAGAGAAAAGAGAAAGCAGTAAATACAAAGAAGGGAGAAAGAGAAAGAAGTAATAAGTGTCAGATGCAAATAGAAGGCTGTGATCCATATCAAAACTAATTACCTTAAAATGAATCATTCCTGTGTAAATTCAGAGCTGGGGCCTTTAAAATAATATGAGGAAAGCATCTCTGCTTTGTTAAATATTTGCTATCTGCAGATGGGAGAAAGCTGGACAAGTGAGTAGGGAGCTTTGGGAGAAAGCTGGTACACAAGGACTGCTGGGTATCAACGTTCCTGAGGACCATGGTGGCATCGGTGGGGACCTCTACTCAGCGGCTATCGTTTGGGAAGAGCAGTAAGTACAAAGGCATTTGAAGTGGAGTCTTGTTTTGTAAGCATATTGCTTGTCTTTCTGAGATAATGCTATTGAATGTCCTTGGAAAATGAAAAACAGTCTAAATGGTGAGAAACTTTACCACTCTTATACGCGCACATGTTTTTTTGAATGAGAAGATGATGAAATTCACCTTTAAGTTGTTAAAATAGATGTTGGAAAATTAAAAGCTTACTTTATTTATGATAGGCGTAAACAATTATTTTCCCCTTATTAAAAAGATAATTGAAATAGCAGAGTATACAAATATTCTCATAAATATGATAAAATATTCATGTATTTAAAATAAAACCAAGTTGTTAATTGATATATGAGCAAAATATTTGAGCAATTGCTCAAACATGTAAGTTTTTCTTTTTAAATAATAGCAGGCTTTAGTTGTAGTCTCAATCAAATGAAAATTACTCGGAAATATCATTTTGAGTATCAGTGAAACTAGTAAAAAAAATCATAAAACCCAGTGCTGACAAAGTTACAGTAAAAGTAACATATTCATATACTCTTGATGGCAATATAAATTAGAATGATAGTTCTTGAGGATTTTAAAATGAGACTGGATGTTTTTTAAAGTTTGTGCTTTTTTTAAGATCCTACTTTTGAGTATTTAGCTTAAGAAAATATTAAGAAAAATAGAACTTAGAAATCATTATGATAATATAGCTTCCAAATTTGGATACAGTCCAAATGTCTAGCAGTAAAAGAAGGAATAAGTAAATTATGACCTTTAAAGGATCTAGAATAATTTAAAATTATGTTAAAAACTATACCAAGAAGGTAACAGATTTTGGTGAGTGTGATATAATTTAAAACTAGAGCAGCAAAATATAATATGTACACCATATTTGTAATTATACTAGACTGTATCTTTACGACAGTAATAATTTACCAAAACTAAAATGGTTGTGTACTCAATTACAATTGAGTAATAAAATTGTAGATAATTACTTTTAGATTCAATGTATTGAATTTGTTTTAGAGCGCTTTTATTATGTTAGAGGAAGAAATTAAAATGCTATTAAAACAGCAACAGCAGCAGAGAAAGGGGATTTCAAGATTATAGATTCACGGGGAAGCAGCCTTTTGGCATACAATATGAGAAAATTGTTTCAACTTAATTGGCATTTTGGGGTTGTTAATTGCAAATCAAAGAAACTAAACATAGAATAAAGTGTTTCATGTTTTGAACTTTCTTTCTTTTTCTAAGATCATATTCAAATTGTACAGGCCCAGGCTTCAGTCTTCATTCAGATATTGTCATGCCCTATATTTCAAACTATGGCTCAAAAGAACAGATTCAGCACTTCATCCCCCAGATGACTGCCGGCAAATGTATTGGCGCCATAGCAATGACAGAGCCGGGGGCTGGAAGGTAAGAGTAATGGTACCATAGCAAACCCGGCATATACTGAGACAGATGAGTAAAAGGGCCCTAGATTCTGTCATTAGATCACCATAAAGCCTATTACATTAAACTTTATGGAAACCCAGCTTCCCATATCCAAGACCTGTGTCCACTGGAGGGTGACCTTGCCAGGTGTGCACATGAGCTGGGTATGGGTTGCACCAACAGGTGGATTGGGACTTGTACACCTCTGGGCACAGGACAAAGATGGCAGTAGGTGAAGGTGCAAAGAGATAGCCATGGGGACTGGGTCTACAGGTATTGGAAGCATGGCTCTTGCTGGTGGACCTGGCTGCTGCTGCCCTATCTGCCCAGCACCTTCTTGGTCCTGTGCTGCTGCCCAGCACAGGGAGCCTGTGAATACCCTGGGCCCAGCCAGTGCTGTCAGCACTGATAGCAGGAGTGAAGCAGCCTATGCAGACACTGCCCTGTGTTGACAGTGAAAGACTGCACAGCTCCGGATAGTATGAATGAAACCAGAAAGAGCAGAAGAGCAGACCTAGGAGGAGGTGCTGTGGGGAATTGAGATACATCTTGACTCCCTGCTGCTTATTCACTCTATAGAGTTTTGAGGCCTTTAAATTCCTTATTGTTGTTGTTGTTGTTATGTGCTGTCAAGTTGCTTGCGACTCATAGCGACCCTATGTACAACAGCCCTAAACTCCGCTCTGTCCTGTGTCAATCGCACTGTCTCTGACACTCCCATCCCGATTACCCCAGTTACTGAATCAATCCACCTCATAGAGGACCTTCCCCTCCTGCGCTGTCCCTCCACCCCCCCAAGCATGATGTCCCTCTCCAAGGACCGGTCTAATCTGTTGTTGTTGTTGTTGTTGTTAGGTGCCATCAAGTCCAAATTGAAGTCAACTATGACTCATAAAAACCCTAGGAACAACAGATCTAAACTTTGTCCTACCCTATGCTATCCTCATCTCTGATCGATAGAACCCGTTGTTACAGTCACTGTGTCAGTCTGTCCTGTTGAGGGTCTTCTTCTCCTTCTCTGAGTCTTTACCTTTCCCAACGTGAAGCCTTTTTTCCAAGAACTAGTACCTCCTGACAACATGCTCAAAGTATGTGAGATGAAATCCTTGCCTCTAAGGAACACTCTGGTTGAACGTCCTCCAAGACAGACTTGTCTGTTCTTTCGGCAGTCCATTAAGTAAACTCATTAGGATGTAACAATAAACAGAGAGCTTTTTCTCATATAAAGGAAAAATGTATGGAACCTGGGGCATTATGTAGTCAATTTCTACTCAAAGGGTTGTTAGTTGACATCAAAGTATACTGGTATATCTTTTATTAACTTACTTTTTATATACTTAGAATAAAAAGTATAATGTTAAATGATAATAACATGAATGTTCACTATGAGTATCCATTCTCCTGCTAGAAAAACATGCTAGAGATTGATTCTTACAAGAATATAATGCAGTAAGTATCTCCTTGTCTATGAGATTTAAATTATCAGATAAATGATGCTGTATTATCCAACTTTTTTCTTATATTTGCTATAATGCTTGACAGTCGTGATTGAGTCTGCTATGGAAAATTTTTGCACGTGTGTTGCTACTGTCTTACTATGTTGGGAGCTCTGAAGACTCAAAGCAGAGTTTGCAGAGGAAAAGGCATACAGGGCAAAGTGCCGAGAAAACAAGGCACAATCTTCAAAGAACCTCTGCCAGTGAGGTCACAAAGGTGCATTTCTTTCGTCAACAACACATGTAACAACTTGTAACAACACATGTGAAATGTTACCTATAAGGAAGACTTGTTAACATTTAGTACCCAATGTTCTCTGGTTGTGATTTTGTTTGCCTGAGTCTGTTTGTGTAGGCACCTTCTACCTAACATATACCAAAATCCTATATTCCCAGAAGGAAAGCAAATATTCTGGATGAGCCAATTGCTTGCTTAAGATCTTTTTTGGTTCTTGTTATTATCAGGGAGTTGTGGGAACCCATCCAGATTCAGGCTTCTGGTAAGCAGGCCTAACTATGGCCACCTCGAGTGTGCTATGTCAACACTTTCCTGCATAGTTATCTCTTTGGCCCTTGGACTAGGCATCTTTGCAGGAATATTGTCAGTAAGACCCCACACAGCAGGGTGAAATCAACCTAGATATGATCTTGGCCAGTCCCACGATTACCAGTTAAAACAAATCTTACTAACCATAAAGGTTTTTTTTAGAAGGTCAGATACCTTCCTCCTGAAATTTTAATCTTTTTATTAATCTTATCTCGCCCTTAGTTCAGCCATAGCAGAACTAGCATAAGAAGTAGTGGTGTTGTTATTGTTGTGCATTGTCAAGTCATAAGTGACCCACCAGCAGGTCTTCAGAGACTATAAATCACACCGGAGGAGATTGCCCATCTTTTTCCTGAGGAGCATCCGCTAGATTTGAACCATGTGCCTTTGGGTTGGCAGTGCAGTTCCCTACCGCTAGGCCACCAGAGCTGTCTGTTGTAAGGAAGTGTCCTGAAAGTCTTTTAGAACATTGCATGATGTCAAGGTATACACGAGAAGTACAGTCCCAGAGGGAATGTGGTTCTTCTGAAAATACAGAGTTTCTAAACGGCGGGGGGGGACTTATATGTCTGATAGATCTAGTTAGTTTATAATATTGTCAAAGTCTTCTTTTTCCTTCATAATCTGTCTAGTTATGAAGGGATCTCTGGTGTCCTAGTGGGTGAGCAATTGTTGCCAACTCAAAGGGAGGGTGTTGAAATCCACCCGCTACTCATGGGAGCAAGATGGGCAGTCTCCTCTTACTCAGTTTATAACCTTGAAAAACCCACTGGAAGATCAGCTATGAGTTGGTCCTAACTCGATGGCTTACACACACGCACGCACACACGCACACGCTAGCCTAGCCACATTGTTGTTGTTATTATTGTTAAGTGCCATCAAGTCATAGGCAACTCTTAGCGACCCTTTGGACGAAAGTCCTCGACACTTGTGTGCATGGCTTGCATCCTTTCTCCATATTCATAGGGTTTCTGGAGGCAAGCTATTTACTGAAGTGGATGCCACTCCTGCTTCCAAGCTTTTTTAACCGGGGAGTGCCACCAAACACTGTCTACCACAGGTAACCATTAGTCTAACCACATAGTAAGATATAAATCAAACATAAAGCTCTCTAGGTTTTTGCCAGAGTCCAAATGTATAACATACATCCAATGCAGGACACACCCCTGAGATTTCCTCTTAACCAGATAAACCAGATCATATCTTACCATAGAGGAAGTTCCTTACAATCAAGTAAGACTAATCATTAAGCCGCTAAACCTGTCTCATTAACATCATAGAGATTAGAATGACACAACATTTAGGATAGTCACATTATACTGAGAACGATGGCCACATTTTCACACACAAATAATCATTATGTACCCATATACATATAAATGCGCGCACACACACACACACACACACACACACCTCTGTTGGCCTAGTGGCAAGAAACTGCATTGCAATCCCAAAGGCATGCTGTTTGGGTCCACCAGCTGTTCCACAGGAGAAAGATGGGCAATCTCTCTCTCATGTGAGTAACTGCCTCTGAAAACCCGCTGGAGGGTCAGCTGTGAGTCAGCTCCAACTCAATAGTACACAACAACTTACATATCATTAACAACCTGTGTTATGCAGAGAATACAACCTTACTCCAGAAAATGAAGAAGACTTGAAGGCCTTTCTGCAGAAGATCAAAGACTTCAACATTAATTACATCTCATCATCTAGAAAACAAAACCCCTCACCTCTGAACCAATAGGCAACA
>NW_006399856.1:11011299-11023415 GCF_000299155.1 Elephantulus edwardii
CTCCAGTGGGTTTGCAGAGGCAGTGCACTGTGCAGGGGATTGCCCATCCTTCTCCTGCAGAACAACTGGTGGATTTGAGCAAGGTGCCTTTGAGATTGCAATGCAGCTTCTCAGCACTAGGCAGCCAGAGCTCCCTGAGGATCACTTTAAATTGTAGTCAACTCGATGGCACCTAACATATTTGTCTTGGAGCAAGTGCAACTAGGGTGCACCCCAGAGGCAAGGATGGTGAACCTTTGTCTCAGATGCTTTGGGCATGTTGTCGGGAGGCATCAGTCCTTGGAAAAAACCATCATGCTAGAAAAGGTAGAGGGGGAGCAGAAGAAGGGGAAAGCATCAAGGAGATAGACTGACAGACACAGTGACTGCAACAATAGACTTGAGTGTGATGGAGATAGTGAGGGTGGGGCAAGATAGAGCAAGGTTCCAATCTGTTCTTCATAGGGGGGCCTATGGGTCATAGCTGACTCAACAGTACATAACAGCAAAAATGTATATATTATCGCATCTCAATGTCAAGAAAACAAAGATTCTTACCGCTGGACCAATAGGAAGCATCATGATGGGTAGAGAGGAGAAACTGTCAACAACTTCATCTTGCTTGGGTCCACAATTAACACCTCCTTGGTACCAGCAGTCAGGAAATAAGGAGACACATTGCACTGGGAAAATCTGCAGTTAGGTCCCTCTCAAGATTATTGAAGAGTAATGATGTCAATGTGAGGACTAAGGTGTGTCTGATTCAGACCATAGTCTTTCTGGTAACTTTCTATGCATCTGAGAGCTGGACAGTGACTAAGGATGACAGAAGAAGAATCAGTGCCTTTGATTTGTGATGCTGGAGAAGAGCACTGAATATCCCATGGATGGCCAAGAAAACAAATAGATAATGTCTTGGAGAAAGTGCAGCACAAGTGCTCCTTAGAGGCAAAGAAGATGAAGCTTTGTCTCATGTACTTTGAACATGTTCCTAGGAAAAGTTATTCCTTGGAGAGGGACATCATGCTTGGGAAGGTGGATGGATGGTGAAAGACAGAGGAAGACCCTCAAACCAGGTGGGTTGGTTGATTTGGTGACTATGGCAATTGCCTCGAGGGTGTCTTAGATTGTGAAAATGGCACAGGATAGGAGAGAGTTCAGATCATAGGGTCACCATGAGTCATAATTGACAGGATGGCACCTAACAAAAATAATTGTATATTGTGTACTTAGATATAATATCATATAATTATACATTTTATACTGGGAGCTCTGGTGGCCTACGGGTAAGGAGATGCACTGCCAACCCAATGGCATTTAAATCCACAAGCTGCTCCTTGAGAGAAAGATGGGCAGTCTCCTCTCATGTGATTTACAGCCTCTGAAAACCACAGAGAGTCAACTGGGAGTCATTTCCAACTCACTGTAACATAACAATAACAACACAATTTGATGAGTTGTTGTCATTAGGTGCTGTTGACCACAAGTCATAGCGACCCTATGAACAAAGGTCTGGCCCGTCATGCCCTGTGCCCTCCTTGTCACCTCTGACACACTTGAGCCCATTGCTGTTTTATGGCCGAAAATGCGGGATTCTAAACCCTCAGCCAGAACTTAGGGGGTCATCAAAGTTTCTTTATTAAATGTGTGGGTCAAGAACGTCAGCTACTGCCCAAATCATTCCTAGCCCAAAGGGAAGCAAAGATTGGATTTATGTACAGAGATTGGGCATGGGGGTTACACAGTGTTCACTGTGGTTGGCAGTTGAGATTTCTGCACATTCAGGAGTCGTTGATGTTTCGGATTCCTCATGGATGTCCAGGCCCCGGGTAGGATCAGTTTGTAGTCAGGGAGTGGTAACCAACCGGGTTCAGCATGTAGTAGGGAACATAAACCTTCGCAACACATATCATTGCTAAAATCATTGAGGTGTATATTTTTTTTAAATGGCTGTCAGAGCAAAATAGTTTCTCTAATGCTAACATCTGAAATTCAGGTCTGATACAGGCTATGGTCTTCACAATCACTTGCTTTGCATCAGAGAGCTGGACAATGACCAAGGAGGATAGAAGGAGAATTGATGCCTTTGAGCTGTGGTGCTGGAGAAGAGTATTGAGAATACCATGGACTGCTAGGAAAACAGATTTGTCCTGGAAAGGGTTAAACCGGGTGGCTCCTTGAAGGCAAGGATTCTGAGGCTCCGTCTAACATACTTTGGACATGTGAGGAGAGACCGGTCCTTGGAGAGGGACATCATGCTTGGGAGGGTGGAGGGACAGCGCAGGAGAGGAAGGCCCTCTATGAGGTGGATTGATTCAGTGACTGGGATAATTGGGATGGGAGTGTTAGAGACAGTGCAATTGGCACAGGACAGAGCGGAGTTTAGGGCTGTTGTACATAGGGTTGCTATGAGTCGCAAGCGACTCGACGGCACATAACAACAATTCTAACATCTGTTAGTTAAAACAGAACAACCACTTGGTCAACTGACCGGAAGAGATCTATATTTGTTCCCATTCCAAAGAAAGGTGACCCAACAGAGTGTGGAAACTACAGAAAAATATCGTTGATAGCATATGCAAGGAAGATTCTGCTGAAGATTATCCAAAAACGACTGGGACAGCACATCAGCAGAGAACTGCCAGGAGTCCAGGCTGGGTTTAGAAGGGGTCATGGTACTAGGGATATTGTAGCTAATGTTAGATGGATCTTAGCCAAAAGCAGGGAATACCGAGGAATGTCTGTCTGTGTTTCATTACTATGCAAAGGCATTTGACTGTGTGGATCATAACAAACTGTGTCTGACTCTGAGAAGAATGGGAATCCCAGAACACTTGATTGTGCTAATGCGAAACCTATACTTGGACCAGGAGGCAGTCGTCAGAACAGAGCAAGGAAACACTGCATGGTTCAAAATTGGGAAGGATGTGCACCAGGGATGTGTCCTATCTCCATACCTTTTCATGCAGAACAGATTATTTGGGAGGCTGGGCTCTATGAGGAGAAGTGTGGCATCAGGATTGGTGGAAGATCCATCAACAATCTACGTTATGCAGATGATACAACCCTGCTTGCTGAAACTGAGGAAGACCTGAAACTCTTGCTGCAGAGGGTCAAGGATTGCAGCCTTAAATATGGATTAAGGTTCAATATCAAGAAGACCAAGATTCTCACCACTGGGCCAGCAGGCAGCATTAGGATGGATGGTGAAGAGATTGAGATTGTTCACAGTTTTAGTTTGCTTGGCTCCACAGTCAGCACTCTTGGCACCAGCAGCCAGGAAGTTAAAAGACATATTACAATGGGAAAGTCTGCTGTTAGGGACCTCTCCAGGCTACTGAAGAGCAGTGGTGTCACTCTGGAGACTAATGTGTGCCTGGTACAGGCCATGGTTTTTGCAATCACTTGCCATGCATTAGAGAGCTGGACAATAGCTAGGGAGGATAGAAGGAGAATTGATGCTTTTGAGCTGTGGTTCTGGAGAAGAGTATTAAATGTACCATGGACTGCTAAGAAAAGGGACAGTTTCATCTTGGAGAGGGTTAAACCAGGCTACTCCTTGGAAGCACAGATTCTGAGGCTTCGTGTGACATACTTTGGACATGTTGTAAGGAGAGACTAGTCCTTAGAGAGGGACATCATGCTTGGGAGGGTGGAGGGACAGCGCAGGAGAAGACGACCTTCTATGAGGTAGATTGATTCATGACTTGGGTGATGGGAGTGGGTGTGTCAGAGACAGTGAGATTAGCACAGGACAGAGCAGGGTTTACCCTGTTGTACCTATGGTTGCTATGAGTTGCAAGCAACTTGATGGCACGTAACAACAATGACAATGCTAACATATAAAATGGCTTTTCTAATGCTTAACATTGACACTGCTACCACAACTTTAGTCATTGTGGAAGCAAACAGGAAAAGGAACTAACAACTAAATGTGGAATTTTGAAACTCTGACTCAAATACTTTGGGCATGTTGCCAGGAGGGACCAGTCCTTGGAAAAGGACATCGTGTTTGGAAGGATAAAGGATAAGTGTAGGAGAGGAAGACCTTGGATGAGATGACTTGGCACGGTGTCTGGCGAAGGGGCAAGTGTGTCAGAGACTGTGGGATTAACTCAGGATAGGGCAGAGCTCAGAGCTATTGTTCATAGGGGTCACTAGGACTTGTCAACTCATGGCTCAGAACAACATAGTAGGAAACACTCAAAAGGAAACAGTGGCTGTGAACTATTCTTTAAGCCCCCTTTGGGGGTTTTTGAATGCTAATGAAGCTTGTTATATATTCTATAAATTGAACTTTGCTCATGTAATCATTGTTGTTATGTACCATAGAGTCACTTGTGGCTCATAGCAACCCTGTGTACAACAGCCTTGAAACCTGCTCTATCCTGTGCCCACTTTGCTGTCTGACACACCTACTCTCATTACTCCAGTCACTGTATCAATCCATCTTATCAGTGATCTCCCTCTCTTTCTCCATCCCTTCATCCTCCCAAGCATGATGTCGCTCTCCAAGGACTGATCCCTCCTTGCAGGCCAAAGAATGTCAGATGAAGCCTCAGAATGCTTGCCTCCAAGGAGCAACCTGGCTTCACTCACTAAGTCGAACCTATTTGTTCTCCTGGCAGTCCCATGGTGTATTCATAATCACGTATTTATTTATATGAAAGACATGGTCTTTCAGTCAGTTCTGTGACTTCTTTTTAATATCCAAAGCCAGTGTTTAGTATTAAACCATTATGAATTACTACATACATACATTTGTCTCATATACTTTGGTCATGTTGCTAGGAGGGGCTATTCCTTGGAGAGGAGCATGATGCTGGGAAGGGTGGAGAGTCAGCAAAGGAGAGGGAGACCCTCATCCAGGTGGATTGACATAGAACTGCCACAATAGGCTTTTGTGTGTCAGGAAGTGTGAGGATGACACAGGATAGAGCAGGGTTCCCATCTTCTGTTCATAGGGTCCCTGTGAGTTGTGCTCAATTCATGGGGGTCTAAGAACAGCAACACTTGCCTAATGGCACTTGCAGAATCCCGTTTTCACTAATTGATATTTTTTTTCATCTCTTTCAATTACAGTGATTTGCAAGGAGTAAGAACAAATGCCAAAAAGGATGGAAGTGACTGGATTCTCAATGGAAGCAAGGTGTGTCAGTAGGGGCTCCCAAAGCCATTTGCTCAAAGCTACTCATTTTTAAGTCTATCATGACTAGGGACTCACAGAAATAACTTGTAGTATTTATGAGACTGTAAACAAGTTACAGTTGAGGGAGCTCTGGTGGCCTAGTATCAAGAAACTGTGCTGCAATCCTGAAGGTGTGCAGTTTGAACCCACCGGATATTCCGCTGTAGAAGGATGGGTAGTCTCCTGTGTCAGTCGGATCTGACTCAACGGTGTACAACAAGGGTGTGTGGGGGGGGGAGTGATAGTTATGGTACATAACCTTCATGAGCCTTTTCCATATTCAATTTTGCATATTCCCTCCCTAATATGACAAAAGTCATTTTACCTTTCAAACAGCATTTATCAGACAAGAAAAGGTGAAAGTAAGGCCCACATTGCCAAATATGGAACAAACTAGTTAACTTTGTGTTGATGAGTGACTGGGAAAGAGATTTTTCTCATAAATACCAAGTAGAGTTTCAAAAGATGCCAGGAGGGTCTGTTTGTATAGCGCATGGCGGGCATAGTCCTGTGAGAGGAGTTGGACTCACTGCTATTGCAGCTGCTCCAGGACTTTGAAAAACTAGAGGTGAAGCGGGCAGCTTTGAACTCCAGAGCAGAGGAAGGTTGGTTCTCACTCTCCAAGGCTCGTTATGCCATGGGTGTCAAGTCAGTGGGTCCTCTGCAGTATGCCTCCCACAGGGAGCCCCACTGTTGTGTCCACACTAGCGAGGCTCAGGACAGAGTCCAGAGGCTGTGGGTGGTGATGACGGCCGGTCGGAGCCCGGAGGACGTGGGCCCCCAAGAGCCAGCTCTGCCAAGACGAAAGGGCCTTTCTAAGACTCCACAGCCAGAGCGCTCAGCAGGTGCTCAGAATCCCTTGAACTGGTTTGGAATTCTGGTTCCTCACAGTCTGCAGCAGGCACAAGCCAGCTTCCAGGAGGGCCTGCAGCTCTCTGCACACATGGCCAGCCTCCAGATCCACACCAACTGGAATCAAAGACAGTTCCAGGAACTCCAAGAGAAAATCAAGCAACTTGAACCTGGTCCTGCTTGACTTGCATCCAGATTTGGGGCCACGTGCACAGCTATTCTCAGACATGGTTACCTTACATCAGGCCTTTTTCCTTTATAGATTCCACTTAAGCTCCAAATACCCCCTGATCTTTGGTGTTTTCAACTTTTTTTAATGTGAAAGTTAAAAGCACTGCTTTAAAACCACTTCTTGTCCCATATTCTCCTATGATATACTCAGTAGGGCAAGTGCAAGGTTCTTCATCTTTATGAAGAGAAGCAGCTTCCTGGATAAATCAGCTGCAGGAAGAATAAGTGTTTTGAGTTCACTGCTTTATTAAAATTTATGTAAAGACAAAGCCATGTAAAATTAACAGTGTAAGCAGAAATACCTGAGTAGATGGAAAACCCTTGGCTTTAAGCTTTGAAGTGAAAAAGCTCTAACTTGGGTTTGTGGGTTTTTTTACATTATTGTTAATGAAAATTTACAGAGACTTTGGATTTCCATTCATTCATTCTTGTACTTTTCTCCCTGCCCACCCTACCCCTCAGTACACTCTTCTTTTTGAAAAGTAAAAGTTCCCCCATTGTTTTACAATCCCTCCCCCCCAGCGTTTTTAAAGGAACTCTATGAAGAAACTCCTTTTTTAATTTCTTGTTCATCAAAAATGAGATGTAGTCTCCTTTCATGTGTTACCTGTTTGAAACCTTCATATTTCTCCTGAGTCATTGATCTTTTTAGGTATTTTCTAGAAGCTTTGGGAAAAATTAGTTCTTTGTTCCTGAAACAAGTATATTTTCCAAGGTTTTGGGTGTTGGGGGTTTTTTCCTGTGGTATTTTTTAAGAATATTTTTTCTTTGTTGTGAAATAAAACATAAAAACATTGCAGAACAGTTATGCACCATGTAAAGAATGTGGAAACAGCCCAAATGTTCAACCACAATGGAATGGATTGAAAAATTATGGTACATTCATAAAATACAATATTCTGCAGCATGCAGGAGAAATTATTCTATAAATTACTGCCTAACTTGGAAGTGAACTAATTCCGTCCCATAAGCTCAAATACCATGTAAGACCATGATTGTAGAAATAAGATAACTAGTAAAACGTGTATGAGAATCCAAGGGGTAGGAGCAGAGGGGTGAGGACGGAGGGCTAACTAACCATAGGGTCGCACAATTTGATGGGGGTGAGTTAAGGAAATGGGAAAGATCGAGTGTGAAAAACAATGTATATGAACTTTGTAAGTAAACCGGTATAAAATAACAATTTATTACAAACACCCACATTGCAGGACAATTGAAAAGCTTAATAAATTAGTAAGGTGAACACTAGAAGAAAAAAAGATGCTAGGAAAGAGCATATCAATGATAGAAATGGGAAGTCCTTCTGAAGGGCCCTTGGTAGTGCAGTGATTAAGCACTCTATTTTCTAGCTAAAAAGTAAATAGTTCAAATGCACTAACACTCTTTACAAAAAGAAAGATGTGGCTTCTATAAATTACTGGCTTGGAAACTCGATGTGCTGTTCTGCTGTCCTATATGATTAACATGCATTAGAATCAAGTAAGTGACCATGGATTCAGTCCTTCTGAATGTCATACTAACTCAATAATAGAGTTAAAGAATCTCTCCAATTAAGGTTATGAATAGACTCATAAGTAAATCTTTCCTAAGGAGAAATAAATTCCATGAGGGCAGATGTCACTCTTTGCCTAAGACTGTGTCCTGTATGCTTAATAAGTACTTAGAGTTGGCATTGCTAAAGGAAAGAAGTGTTCATTTCCTGCACTTGGAAAGTCTTTCCAAATAGGCATTTTAAAATTTGATGGTTTAGTTTTTGTTTGTTTTTTAAAAATGTTTTTCTTTCCAATTAGTAGTGCGTGTTCACAAACTCACACGCTTTAATGTCATGGCCCTGGCAAGTTGCTGTCAAAAACCAAACCCAAGCCTGTTGCTGTTGAGTTGATTGTCAACCGATGACCTTTAAGTTAGGAGTTGAGCTCTTTATCCACTGTGCCACCAGGTCACCTTGAAAATTGCTACAAACGTTTGATTCTCAGTGCTCTGTTTCTGTATATACGCTGTCAGGGATTGGTAAGAATATGTGGACTGGTATCATCTGTGGATCGCATTAACCCACGCTTTTCTCTTGACTCTTTTGTAACCTAGTTGTTTAATTCCTATATAGAAAATAATGCCTCTGATCAAGTAAATTTGGAAAATATGTACATCTGCTCAGTGTTTGCGATGCTGATTTTCATTATGAATTTCCAAATGCAGAGTTTATTTTATGCTCTAAGAAAATCTATTTTCATAGGCTATCTTGAGTGACATGTATTCTTTAAACATTTAAGACATATTAGTCTAAATTATTCATCTTAAAGATTATAATAAGAAGGCTTAAAGATTATAATAAGAGGGCACAGCTCATATGTAATTCAGAGAGGGCTTGTTTTGACAGATGCCAAAAGTGAAATAAGAAGCACAGTCTCCTATGACTGTGCCTTTCTAAGCAAGTCCTATCTCTTCAACTGTGTTTTTTGTGAAAACCACCCAGGAAAGATGACATTTACTCTGCTTCAAATTCTCTATTGGAAATTACAAAAATTAAAAGCTAGCAAAAGTAAAGAAATGGCTAAGTAATAGATGTCAATAAGATAACATAATATGCAATCATAAAATGACAACACAACGTTTGCATTATAATACTCAGTTCATGGCCATCAAGTCAGAACCAACTTATTGCTGATTGTTCGGTGGCTTTTCCAGAGCTGTAATTCTCACAGGAGAACATGGCTTATCTTTCTTCCTTGGAGCAACTGGTGGATTCAAACCACTGACTTTGGGATTGGCAGTGCAACTCCCTATTCACCAGACCACCAGAGTTCTCTGCTTTATTATAATGAGTTGTTATTGTTATGTGCCATAGAGTTGCCTATGACTCACAGCAACCCTATGTACAACAGCTCTGAAGCCTGCTCTGTCCTGACCCAGTCGCACTGACTCCAACACACTTACCCCCATTGACACAGTTACTATATCAGTCCATCTCATCCGGGGTCTCCCTCTCCTGCACTTCCCCTCACCCTTCCGAGCATGATGACCTCCTCCAGGGACCCGTCCCTCCTGGTCACATGCCCAAAGTATGTGAGACAGAGCTTCAAAATCCTAGCCTCCAGGGAGAAACTTGGTTTCACCCTTTAGGGAAAGAATTACATTAAGTGAAAATATTAGAATATAAAATGCAAATATAGAATAATTTTAACTATATTAAAAAGAAACATCGACAGGAACAAAACTGGCATGATGATATTTGCATTGTGAACTCATAGAAGATTTCCTTTTCCTGTTTAATTTTATATACTTGCTCTCCTTCAGTAGGGGAAGGACAAGAGGCATGAAGCATGTTTTATCTGTTTCCGTCTTCTTGGATTGGCTTTTTTCCAATTGTAATTTGTACATCTTTTGAGTACATGTGCATTTTTACAGGTAATTTATTGTCTACTGTGACCCATAGTGACCCCCGAACAGCAGATCTGTACCCTGTGCCATCCTCATCATCTCTGATATTCTTGAGCCCAGTGCTACAGTCACGGTGCCAGTCCATCTCATCAAGGGTCTTCCTCGCTTTCACTGACCCTCCATCTTTCCAAGCATCAGGTCTTCTTCCAAAAAAAAAAATGCCCAAAATATGTGAGATGAAGTTCCACCACCCTTGCCTCTAAGGAGCAAGGTTGCACTTTCTCCAAGACATTTCTGTTCTTTTGGAGTCTGTAGGACATTCAATACTCTTTCCAGCACCACAGCTCAAAGGCATCACTTCTTTAAGCAACTTTATTCATTGACCAGTGACTTTCAGATGCACAGCGAGTAAATGAAAAGTGACAATTGCCTGCAGGCCTCTGTTATTGTGGTATGACGCATGGTGTTTTGCATGTTGCAGGTTTTCATCACGAACGGCTGGATGTGTGACGTTGTCATCGTAGTCGCGGTCACAAATCGTGAGGCCCGCTCTCCCGCCCACGGCATTAGTCTTTTTCTGGTGGAAAATGGAATGAAAGGTTTCATCAAGGGGCGAAAGCTCCAGAAAATGGGATTAAAAGCCCAGGTAAGTCATAATAAATCCTATTCAGGTAATGAGGTTATTATTAATCTGATAGATGCCTTGCATAAATAAAAAATACATGTGGCACAGTCAGTTGTTCTAAGAAAGATGCTTCTTAGATTTAGCCAACCATGTACAGCAGCACTGCAGCTCTCTTTGGTGGGGAGCAATGGAATAAACTAGGGCATTTGAATGTCTGCTTTAAAATTGGCAAAATTGGAGCAGGGCAGTTGACTCTCTTTAGGAAATTAATTGAGAAATATTATGGGGGGGT
This sequence comes from Elephantulus edwardii, assembly GCF_000299155.1. NCBI lineage: Eukaryota > Metazoa > Chordata > Mammalia > Macroscelidea > Macroscelididae > Elephantulus > Elephantulus edwardii. Next base: position 11,021,845 of record NW_006399856.1, read on the forward strand.
TTCCTCCTGTGTTTTACATAGTTACAAAAAAGGAAAAAATGTATGTTCAGTATTGATTAAAAATCCTTAGTTTTCCATATGTAAATAGCTGGATAATAGTAGAGTGGAGAAATGCTAAGATTTGGAATTAGGAAGACAGACATATGTTTGAGTCCCTAGTTCACCACAAACTTTTTTTTTAGTTGTAATTAACCATTTCTACTTAGCTTTTCGTTTTTCTTAAATAAGAGTAAAATTATTAACTTTATCAGGTTATTGGAAGACATAAATGAGATCCTTCTCTACTTAATTTTATGTTTGGGGTTTTTTTAGGATACTGCTGAACTGTTCTTTGAAGATGTGCGGTTGCCAGCTAGTGCCTTACTTGGAGAAGAAAATAAAGGTTTCTATTACCTTATGAAAGAGCTTCCACAGGTGAAAAAATGCTTAAAGATGCCATCTTTTTAAGTGAGTAGTGAACTGAGATAGAATAACCTAGAACTATACAAATCCATGCAAGCAAAACTTAAAGTTTAGCCAGAAAATTGAGTACAACTTAAACTATGAAAAAGAAACGTTGTAGACTATGTAAATAAATACTTGAACTACAGGTTATCCAATCAAAACTTTTAAAGTGGGTAAGGAAAAAAAAGTGTTGGTTCTGTGCTTCCTTCTTGAAATGACTATATATCTCTGGATATATTATTCTGTATCTAGATATATACTTCTATATCTAGATATGTTGTTCTTCTTGATTTAAGTCAAGCCTTTAAGCCTTTAAGTCAAGCATGACTCATAATGACCCTATGAACAAAAGGCCTGAAGCCTCTCTACAACTATTGATATCTGTCAAAGTTCATAGAGCTTCTGGAAGCAATTTGTTTAGGATGTGGATGCTGCTTCTGCTTCATATATATTCACACTCACACACACACACACACACACACAGAGACACAGAGAAATATATAGATATATCTATCAATATATCTATTCCTTCTTGGAATAACTGTAAGTCATGAACTTGTAATTCTTTATAGAAAATGTCAGCTAAGACATTTGGCACATTTTAATAGTAATTGAATCAAAGGGAGAAAGGTATTAAGTTTAGACTGAAAAGCCTCCAAGGTCAGTTTCTTTATGTGTCCTTTTGAAGATTAGGTTCACAGGGATCACTGAGCCTCCACTGCCCGTAAAAGGGAGTCACTTGCCTGGTGACAGCCAGTCATAGGCTAAACATGAAAATGGAACAAAGGTCAGGAACACTGGTGTGCTGAGAGGATAGGATAAGTTGGGACTAAAGTGATCATGAGTATTTTTGTACCAATAGGCAGAATTTAAAATGTATATTTTAAAAAGCTAATTTCCACAGAGATAGTAGGATATATTGTACACAGAAAGCAATAAATACAAAATCAACAATTAAAGAATTTTTTACACATCTATAAGTGAAAGAGATGAGAAAGAATTAAATAAATTATATAATATATATACAGTAAGGCCAGTCTTCCCCAAAATAAAATAACTGCTTTGCGGCGTTATTCTTACAGATGTTGTTGTTGTTATGTGCCGTCGAGTCGCCTGCGACTCATAGC
>NW_006399856.1:11026338-11049082 GCF_000299155.1 Elephantulus edwardii
ATTTTGAGTCAGATGACCATATGATATATTACTCTGGAGATGAAAAGGTGAGGAAAAATGGAGTTGCTTTCATAGTTAAAAAAGTCATTGCTAGATCCATCTTGAAGTACAATATTGTCAGTGACAGGATAATATCTATACGCATACAAGGAAGTCCAGTGAATACCACTATCATTCAAATATATAATTCTTACAGATAGATTAAAATAATTCTTTAATAATATCATTTTATTCATCTTTAGATTTAAAGCACTTGAGAAATAAACCTAATATTCAGGAGTTATAAAAGTTTTTTATGAAAATTTTACAGTTGAAGCCATATAATAATAACTTGCATAACTACAGTAATGTTCATGATCTAATTTTGGGTTATAGGAAAGACTGTTGATTGCTGAGTTGGCAACTGCAGCCAGTGAATTCATGTTTGAAGAAACCAGGAACTACGTCAAACAAAGAAAAGCTTTTGGGAAAACAGTTGCACATATACAGGTAAGCTGCTTCTTACGGATTGTAGGAGCCAGTCAGCTCGTCTAAAATGGGCCTAGGACACATGCAAATTTGGAGTAATTTTCACTTTTTGTTGTTGTTGTTCTTATGTGCCATCGAATTGCTCTGTGACTCATATTGACCCCTATGTACAATAGCTCTGAATCCTGCCCTGTCCTGAGCTGATCTTCCTGACTCCAACACACCTAATCCCATTGGCGCAGTTACTGTGTCAATCCAAGTCATCCGGGTCTTCTTTTCCTGCTCTGTCCCTGCACCCTTCCAAGCATCATTTCCTTTTCCAAGGACGGTCCCTCCTGGCCACGTGCTCAGAGTATGTGAGACAGAGTTTTAAAATCCTAGCCTCCAAAGAGGAACTTGGTTTTACCTTCTCCAAAACAGACCCATTTGTTCTGACAGTCCATGGTATGTTCAAGACTCTTCTCCATCACCACAACTCAAAGACATCAATCCTTCTTCTGTCATCTTTAGTCCTTGTCCAGCTCTCTGATGCACAGCAAGTAATTGCAGAGACAGTGACCTTGATGATACTAAAAACCATAGAATTGGTTATGATTACCTTGAGAGAAAGAGGTCTGATGGCTTAGTGGTGAGACATTGCACTGCCTACACAGTACAAATTCACCAGCAGCTGTAGGGTAGAAAGTCTCCTTCCATATGATTTCCAGCCTCTGAAAATCCACTGGACAGTCAGCTATGAGTTATTTAGACTTGATGGTACATAACAACAATCTTAAGAGAGGCTTTAGAGAATAAGAATAGATCCTGAGAAAACTATGCAGGTTAAAGGTGAATTAGGAAAAGAACAGCTTACCAAGAAGACTGTGAACACAAGCCTACAAAGGAAAAAGAAAGTTACTGGACGGTAGATTTGGTTTGGACTTTAATTCAGAGAGAGTTTTGTACACCAACTTATTATAGCACTCACAATACTAGTAGTATCTAGCTTATACTGATCGTGATACGTAGGGAATTCTGGTGGCTTCATGGTCAGAAGCGGTAAGATGCTTATTCCTTTTCATTTAATTAAACAAATACTTAATGAGCTCTTGCCTTGAAAGTGTGCCCAAGTACAATTTGAAGATCTGAGTCTGGAACTGCATGTTAAAAGCTTGTAGCAGCATGAAGGAAGTTCCTGGGATTACTCCTGGTATCATAGTTTACAGTTATATCCAAAAAAGGAGGAGCTCTGATGGCGTGGTGCAGAGGGAGTTGTGCTGCCAATCCCAAGGTGGTGCCTCCTGGTGGTTCAGTTCTGCCAGCTGCTCTGTAGGAAAAAGACAGACATTTGCCTCCATGTGATTTACAGCCTCTAAAAGTCAGTGGAAGGGTCAGCTTCCAACTCATGACAATGGGTTTGAGGTTTAACTTAAGAACCGAAAAAAGACAATCAGTGTCTGAAACCCAACCACCACCAATTTTCCTATAAAAAATATTTATTAAAAGAATCGTAAATTTAGCCCTGTCCTGAATATTATAATAAGTGGACCAGACAGACCTGTTTTTCATCCCCTTAAGAATCCACATTTAGTGTGTTTATAGTCCTTGAAGTCCTATTGGCAACATCAGGATGGATGGTGAAGAGATTGAGATGGTTAACAGTGTTAGTTTGCTTGACACAGTCAAGCACAGTCAACACTCTTGGCACCAGCAGCCAAGAAATTAAAAGATGCATTGCAATGGGAAAGTCTGCTGTTAGGGACCCTCTCAAAAGTACTGAAGAGCAATGGTGTCTCTCTGGAGATTAAAGTGTGCTTGATACAGGCCATGGTCTTTGCAATCAGTTATTATGTATCAGAGAGTTGGACAATGGCTAGGGAGTATAGAAAGAGAATTGAAGCTTTTGAGGAGCTGTGGTGCTGGAGAAGAGTATTGAGTGTACCGTGGACTGCTAAGAAAATGAACAGATTCATCCTGGAGAGGGTTAAATCAGGCTGCTTTTTGGAGGCAAAGCATCATCTGACATACTTTGGAGATGTTGCAAGGAGGGACCGGTCCTTGAAGAGGGACATCATGCTTGGGAGGGTGGAGGGACAACGCAGGAAGGGAAGACCCTCTATGAGGTGGAATGATTCAGTGACTGGAGTAATTGGGTGGGTGTGTCAGAGACAGTGAGATTGGCACAGGACAGAGCAGAGTTTAGGGCTGTTGTACATAGGATCGCTATGAGTTGCAAGTGACTGGATGGCACATAACAACAACAACAGTGTGTTTACAGTTCTTAGCTTCAATTATAAAAAGATAACCTAAATATTCCTTAAATTTTCTTTGTATTTCTGAAAGCATGTGATTTGATTACCATGAGTTAAACAGAAAATAATTTTCTATTTTTACAATAGAAGAAAATGGTATTTTTAAAACTATGTATTAGTAAATTATACTTTGAAAGCAAAAGGACAGGAACTAATTTGTAATCTTTTTTTCAAACTCATTGCTTGTCACATCAGAATAACTCCTCTTTGACCCTCCAGCGGGTTTCGCAGAGCTTACATTTCATGAGAGGAGATTGCTCATCTTTCTCCCACTATGCTGCTGGTGGATTCGAACCCCTGGAGAGGCTCTGCCTTTGGCTTAGCCCTGAAACTCACCATAGACTAAACCAGCAGACTATCTTAATCCTTTTCAAAACGACTGTTTTTTTGTAAGGTAGTTTTTTAAAACTTCACTAGGTGGCAGTAGCATTTTGTTTTCACTGATAACATTTCCGCTACTGTGTAACTTACAGAAACCAATGGCTGATCTTCCATTGGTTTTCAGTCAAACCAGTAAATCACACAGAAGGAGACTGTCCATCGTCCCTGTGGAAGGGAGGGAAATAGGAACCACCACGGAGGCATGGCCTTTGAGTTAATACAACTCTTTACAGGACCAAGCCACGCGAGCTCTGCTACTGGACTGTGTTTTCTAAATAAAATTGTATCTCTCCTGCAATCCTCAAGATCCTTTAATCTTCTATTGTCTAATTAAATAAATTTGAAAAATATTTTTGTAGTTCGAACTGACATATATTCAGAGACAATACACGCCTACAAGTCCTATTCTAGAGCTAAGTAAACTGGTTCTTGCGATACAATTAAAGTAAAGCTTTAAATGTGGTATTACACTTGGTCACATATCATTTTATGACCATTAAGCTATTCCATTCCCTTTCTCAGACTCATTATTGAATTTTTTAACACTTTGGGTCCTTTCCTTCCCTTTTTACTTTTAAATTAAGAGTTTGAAAATTTACAAAGCAAATTGATTTTCAGTCAATTGTTCATATACATTTTGTTTTATAATATTGTTTTTTATTTCTTTATAATATTATTTCTAATGCAAAAGTTGGGAATAGAGAAGCAGGATCAGTAGTTGGAAAACATGGAGTTGATAGAAATGAAGCTGGAGATAGAATGATAGAATTTTGCACAATCAACGACTTATTCATTGCAAATACATTTTATAAGAAACATAAAGGCAGTCTATACACATGGATTTCACCTGGTGGTATGCATAGGCATCAGATCGATTACATCTGTGGAAAGAATTACTGAAGAAGCTCAATATCAGCTGTGAAAACTAGACCAGGTGCTGATTGTTAAATAGACCACCAACTACTCATTTGCATGCTTAAGCTGAAGCTGAGAAAAATTAAATAAAGTCCACAGGAACAAAATTTGGCTTGAATCTATTCCTGAATTTTGAAACCATCTCAGGAACAGGTTTGAGGCCTTGGACATTAGTGAGTGAAGACCCGATGAGCTGTGGAGGATATCAAGAATAGTATCCAGGAAGAATGCAAAGACAGAGGAGGAAGAAAAGACCAAGATGGATGTCAGAGGAAACTCTGAATATTGCACTAGAGGGCCGAGAAGCTAAGGCAAAGAGAAGAAATCAAGATATTAAGATTTTGATCAGAAGATCCCAAAGGACAGTGTGGGAAGACAAAGTATTACAGTGAAATGTGTATGGAGCTGGAGTCAGAAAATCAAAAGGGCTGAACTTGCTCAGCATTTCTTAAGCTGAAGTAACTGAAGAACAAATTAAAACCCCAAGTTGCAATATTTAAGGATGCTTTGGACAGAATAGTAAATGATCCAGGAAGCATTAAAAGAAGATGGAAAGAGTATACAGAGTCATTGTACCAAAAGGAATTGGTGAACACAGAGAAATTTCATGAAACAATGTATGAGCAAGAGCCTGTGGTGATGAATGAAGAAGTTCAAGCTGCTCTGAAAGAACTGACAAAAAAAGAAGGCCCCTTGTTGGCATACCTATTGACATATTTTACAAACAGACACTGCCCTGGATGTGCTTACCAAGTTGTGTCAAGAAATCTGGAGGACAACAACTTGGCCAACTGACTGGAAGAGATCTCTATTATATGTTCTATTCCAAAGAAAGGTGATCCAACAGAGTGTGGAAATTAGCCAGCAGTATCATTGATATCACATGCAAGCAAAATACTGCTGAAGATTACCCAAAAATGACTAAAATAGCACATCAACAGAGAATTGCCTGAAGTGTAGGCTGGATTAGAAGAGGCCGTGGCCCTGTGGATATTATAGCTAATGTCAGTTAGATCTTGGCTGAAAGCAGGGAGTACCAGAGGAATGTCTTTCTGTTATTCAATGACTATGCAAAGGCATTTGTTTGTGTAAATCACAACAAACTGCGGCTGAGTCTGAGAAGAATGGGAAGCCCAGACCACTTGATTGTGCTTATGTGAAACCTATACTTGGACCAAGAGGCAGTCGTCAGAACAGAGCAAGGAGACACTGTATGGTTCAAAATTGGAAAGTGTGCATCAAGTATGTGTCCTATTTCCGTATCTTTTCAATCTATATGTAGAACAGATTATCCAGAAGGCTGGGCTTTATGAGGAGAAATGTGGCATCAGGATTAATGGTAGATTCATCAACAATCTGCATTATGCTGATGACATAAACCATGCTTGCTGAGTCTGAGAAGGATCTGAAGCACTTGCTGCAGAAGGTCAAGGATTGCAGCCTTCACTATGAATTGAAGCTCAACATCAAGAAAACGAAGATTCTCACCACTGGACCGAATGGCAGCATCATGATAGATGGTAAGAGATTGTTGACAGCTTTAGTTTGCTTGGTTCTCTACAATCAACACTCTTGGTACCTGCAGCCAGGAAATTAAAAGATGAATTGCATTGGGAAAGTCTGCTGTCAAAGACCTCTCCGAAGTATTGAAGAATAACAGTTTCAATCTGGAGACTAAGGTGCACCTGCTCCAGGCCATGGTCTTTGCAATCACTTGCTATGCATCAAAAAGCTGGACAATGTCTAGGGATGATAGAAGGAGAATTGATGTCTTTGAGCTGTGGTGCTGGAAAACAGTATTGAATATAACATGCACTGCTAGGAGAACAAACTAGTTTGTCCTGGAGGGTGAAGCCAGGTTACTCCTTGGAGGCAAAGATTCTGAAGCTTTGTCTGACATACTTTGGACATGTTGGAAGGTGGGATCAGTTTTTGGAGAGGGTCCTCGTACTTTGGAAGGGTGGAGGGACAGTGCAGGAGAGGAAGACCCTCGATGAGGTGGACTGATTCAGTCACTGGGATAATCGGGATAGGTGTGTCAGAGACAGTAAGATTGACACAGGATAGAGCAGGATTTAGGGCTGTTGTACATAGAGTCACTATGAGTCGCAGGTGACTCGATGGCACATAACAACAAAATTGCCAAAGATAGAATCACGGGTCTCTGGTGGCCTCGTGGCAAGGAATGGTGTTGCCATCCCAAAGGCATGCCATTCCAGCCTCTCGGGGGGGGGGGGCGGAGATAGGCAATCTCCTCCCTGTCGTTTATTACCTCTGAAGACCTGCTGGAGGGCCTGCAATGAATTAGTTGCAATTCTGTGGTTTATAACAACCACCACCATCATATCATAGCACTTTACCCACTTCTTCCCTTTAATTCTCATTTCCAGTCCTCGTACCCACCTCTTCCTATGTGCTCGGCTTTCTCTCTGGGCAAATGCTGCTCTTTTGACTTTATATAGTTGGTTATTCTAAGCAATGAGTGCTTCCCTGGTGTTATTGATCCCCTTATAGGCTTGTTTATTATTTGTGTCTGAAAGTCAATTTCTTCCACTTAATAGCTATTTTCTGGGGGCCAGGCACTTGCTAAGGTGATGGCTTGTAGTTTGGTTTCCTTTTTTTTCTCTTCACAACAACCCTACAGAATGTTACTATCATTTCCCATCTTCCAGGTATAAATAAATTGAGACGTGGAAAAGTTAAGTAGCTTGCTCAAAATTACACACATATTCTAACTTTGGAAACTACACTCCTCAGACATACACTATTTATACTTCTCAGAAGTTTAGAGATGATAAATGGACCTTTTGGTTTCTACATTTTCTTTATTCTTGGGCCATAGAGTGAAAACTTCAGATTCTTTTTAGTCCTTTCCTATGTGGTATATACTCTTGGATCTAAGAAAATAAAGTACTCAAGACAGGAATCCAACCAGTTACCACTGGGTCAGTTCAACTCATGGGACCCTATGTATAACAGAGTAGAGCTATGTCCCTTATCGGTTTCTGTGGCTAAAGTTTTGGAAGTGGATCATGATTCCCCTCAGACCTTGAATGCACGGAAGCAAGAATTCCAGATGATTTTATCTTGGTCTGAAATTTAACTTCAGCTTCTAGAAGCTCCTTGCATTCACATAGACGTCAAGATCTTGATCCTTTTGTATCATTAATAGTATAGAAATTTCCCAGGTACCTCCATGTGGACTCAGTTCTCCAACCTTTCAGTCAACAGTTGAGCATGTTAGAAATAGAATAGGAGAAGGGGAGAAAAACAATAAAAACCCTTCTTTCCATTCTTCCCTAGTGGAAATATCTGATTCTAGGAAAAACTCTGAGCATGGGGTTAATTAACTCTGAAATTGAGATCATCTCTTCATCTTGTTGCCATGGAGACAGAAATGATTCAGTTGACCCTCCAGGGGGTTTTCAGGAGGCTGTAGATGACTTGAGAGGAGATTGCCCATCTTTCACCTGAAGAGGTGCTTGGAGGATTTGAACCACCAGAGAGGTGCTTTCGGTGGCTAAGGAGCATAGCTCTCTATGGCCTACACTACCAGGGTACCTTTAAAAATTAGATAGCAAAACTATTTTGTTTTGTTTTGTTTTGTCTAAACCATCATATGTGATAACACAATTAATGATGTTAAGGGTACTACTAGGCTGCTTAACCTGATCAAAGTATCTTCCAAGTCCGTGGTACAGTGATTCTAAGAATGTTGTCATTCAGAACTTTGAACGTGACTGTAGCCACTCTACTCTGTAACTTGAGAGTGGTGTTAAAAAGTGTATCTGTCATGTGTTAACAAATATTAAAATTAAAGAATATTAACAAATGTTTACAATACTGCTGAGAGCACCCTGCTAATAGTTTGTTACAATTGTTAGCTCCTAGTCATGAGAGGAGAGAAGCTTCATCATCTGTGCTTGCGAAGAGCACTCTGGCAGCACCTCCCCCAAGACACATCTGTTTGTTCTCTAGGTAGATACCATGGGATATTCAGAACTCTTCTCTAGCACCACAGTTCAAAGGCATCATTTTTTTTTTTCTGTCATCCTTATTCATTGTCCAGCTCTCAGATACACACAGCGAGTGATTAAAAAGACTATAGCTTGAATCAGGCTCACCTTAGTCCTCAAACTGACATCATTGCTCCTCAGTAATTTGGAGAAGTCCCTGACTACAGACTTTCCCAGTGCAATACATCTCTTGTTCTCCTGACTGCTGGTACCAAGGGTGTTGAGTGTGGAATGTAAAATGAAGTGGTTGACAGTTTTAATCTTTGCTCCATCTAACATGATGTTACATAGTTTTCCAGTGGTGAGAAACTTTTTTTCCTTGATATTGAGACAAAGTCCATATTGAAGGATCTTTGATCTTCTACAGCAAGGGCTTCAGGTCTTCCTCACTTTCATCAAGCAAAGGAGTGCCATCTACATAATGAAGATTCTGGATGAGAGGAAGGTTAATGAGTCTTCTTCCAATCCTGATGCCATATTCCTATTCATAGAATCCAGCTTCTTGAATAATCTACTCAGCATACAGATTGAATGGATATGGAGAAAGAATGCAACCCTGATGCATACCTTTCTTGATTTCAAAACATGTAGGGTTCCCTTGTGCTGTTCACTCAACAGCCTCTTGGCCTAGGTCTAGGTTTCACATGAACCAACTAAGGACAATTAAGTGTCCTGGGATTCCTATTCTTCTCAATGTTAGCCATAATTTGTTTTGATCCACACAGTCAAATATTGGCATAGCCAATAAAACACAGATAGACATTATTTTGGTATTCTTTGCATGGCCTTTTCTAAATCCAGCTTGAACTTCTGGCAATTCTGTGTACAATTCTAGCCATTTTTTGAATGATCGTCAGCCACATTTTGCTTGTGTGTGATATTCATGCTATTTTATAATTTCCACATTGTATTGCATCACTTTTCTGAGAAATGGGAACACATATGAATCTCTTCAAGTCAGTTGGTGAAGCAACTCTCCTCCTAATTACCTAGCATAGACAGTGAGAACATCCAAGGCTTGAAGGCTGAAACCTATCAGTTGTTATCCCATCGATTCCTGGGGCCTTATTTTTTGCCAATGTTTTCAATGCATCTGAACTTCTTCATTCATTAGCATTGGCTCTTGATCTCACACACTTTGGACTTGTTGCTAGGAGAGGCTATCCCTTGGAAAAGAGTATCATGCATGGAAAGGTGGAGGGACAGTGAAAGAGAAGACCCTCACTAGATAAACACAGTGACTGCAGCGATGGACTCAAGTATGTCAGAGATAATGAGGGTAGCACAAGATAGAACAGAGTTCAGATTTGTTCATAGGATCACTGAGTTGTATTCAACTTGACAGCATCTAACAACAACAGCAATAATAATATTCATTAAAGAAGAGAGTTCTGGTGGCCTAGTGGTTAAGAATTGCTCTCCCAGTGCAAAGGTTTGCAGCTTGAATCCACCAGCTGCTCCATGGGAGAAAGATAGACAGTCTCTTCCCATGCAATTAACTGCCTTTGAAAGTCTTCTGGATCAGCTATAGGGAGCTCTAGTGGCCTAGTGGTAAAAAACTGTGCTGCAATCCCAGAGGCTTGTGGTTCAAATCCACCTGAAGCTCTGCAGGAGAAAGATCCGCAGTCTCCTCCATGTGATTTACAGCCTCTGAAAACTCGAGGGTCAGCCATGGGTCAGTTCCTTCAACACACAACAGTACAATTCGTTAGAGAAGGCAGCCTCATGGCATTGCATGTTGGACCGCTGACTGGAAAGAGGGTGGTTCAATCCATTTGGCGCTCAACAGGAGAAAGACAGGCATTCTCGTCCTATAAAGATCCTTGGAAACAGGAAGGATGGGTCCTGTGAGTCACAACTGACTCAAAGACAGCGTTCATTAGAGAATGATTTCAAAATCCATGTCTCAGTCTGTGTCTGCAGTAAAGGCCAAATCTGTTTTGTAAATAACTAAATACTAAAAATGGGTGAATACTTAATGCCTTTGTTCTCCAGAGAATAAATTTTATACTCTTGGAGGCTTTAATTCTGTCGGACCTTTGAACTTTACAGAATGAACTGAAGCACAACTGTTCCATCTTGGTCTGAAATTTAACTTAGGTTCTAGAAGCTTCTTGCATGCACATAGGCTTAGAGATCCTGATTCTCTCATATCAGTGATCATGCATAAAATTGTGAATGAGGCATCATGTGGGGATAAAAGAAAGAAGAATCTTAAGTTCAGAGTCCTCCTCATTCCCAGGTAAAATATATAGGCTCATGTGTTCTCTCTCTTTTTTTTCTTTTAAAGATTCAGTGAAGCATGTATTTGGCATAGTTTGATAGGTGATGCATTAAATGCAAAAAGTGGATGTCAAAGTGTACTTGTTTGAATGCTTCATGTTTTAGGTCCATTATTTGCATGAAATCTATCTTACTCCTTTACTTAAATAAGGTGGCTTTTAAAACTCATGTGTTTTCAATGTATAAAGAATTTCCACACTGTTTTCATTTCTTATCCTACCTCTAAATTTACTGTGAAGAAATGTGTATGTGTGGGATGGGGCTATGATATGCTAATTGTTGAAGGTTAAGGCTTGGCCTAACAAAACTGAACAAAAAAAGGAGATAGAAAAAGAGAAGGTGAGAAAAGGAGAATGTTTTCTTGGAGCCTGTATGACATGTTGTGGATTAGAGTTTAAGACACAGACACGGACGGGGGAGTGTGGTACCAGCCTTCTCACTGCTGGGTCTTAGATTTAATAGATGACAGTCATCCTCCCAAATCAGATAAGAGTAAACCCAAGGGAGAGGTATGAAGTTGAGTTGGTTGCGTATTTTCTTTTCTTTTTACTAGCAATCTAGTAAAGTATTATTACCGCTAGGAGGACTCTGGCCCTCACAGTTCCTATCCCTCCTGACACATTGGGCTTGCCTGCTCCTGACTCTTCTTATATTCCTTCTCTACACCTTTCCAGAAATGGAAAATACTCAAACTGCCCCCATTGCCAGTGACTCCTAATTGTGGTTTAGCAATTTGAGAATTGCTTCAGCGAACAGTACAAGCCAGGAGTAAAAGCATCTGGGAATCTGGCCTCAGAGCCCTCCTTTGAGAACTCAGTCATGGCTGTGAACCTACTGGTATACAGACAGGTTGCATTTCGTTTCTAGTTTGCATTTCACTAACCACTTTTTCCATAACTTCAATGTGTTTGCTTTCTGTGAATCACAGTGAAGGTCTCACACATGACATTAACAGAACTGATCAGAACTCCATTTCTATTTGAATTTTTACATGGAGGATCTAAGTTTAAGGTGGACTTTGAACTTAACTGGTCAGTTAGGCCTGTGGGGGCTCCTCAAAGTGGAGAGCCAGGCTTTCAAGACCAAGCCAGCATCCTCAAGGAAGGTGAAAGTTCAGGGCCAACAAACTATCTGAATAATAGTGAGAGTGGGGTCTCCTTGAAACTGTCACCCCGGGACACTCTTTAAATCTTGAACCAAATCTATGCCCTAAGGTGACCTTTGAGTGAAATAGTGGAATGGCTCACAAAATAAAAATATTGTCTATAAGCCAGGTTCTCTGCTTTGAAACTATATGAGGTTAAAAGGTCAGCATTCACTCTAAAAACAATGATGAGAATAAGGGGGCAGGGAAACTAGAGTAAAAGTAAGGGAACAACTAGAACACAGAAAGAGAATGTCAGTCTATTATGGAAAATATAATTAATGTAAAACAGTTTGTGTGGAACTTGTCAAATGGGAACCTGACTTGCTATGCAAACTCACCAAGACACTGTAAAAATATTATTTTAAAAAAATGCCAAAGAAACCATATATAACCAGGAGTCAGGGATGAACTTCAATGTGTTTGCCTTCTATGGACCACAGTGAGGGTCTCACTCGTGACATTAACAGAACTGATCAGAACTCCATTTTCTATTTATCTTTCAGGGATGAAGTTAATTTAGCGGCATTGGAGGACAACTGAGGATGGTTTAGAGAGTGTGATTTCCAAGAGCAAGGTTGCGGTCTATGCTGAGGAGCTGGAAGGCAGGGAGAGTGTAGATAGGTGTTCTCATTTTATTAGTCCACAGTTCTCTGCAGAACTAGATCGAATGTTTGATGAGGTAGAAATGTTTAATAACTATTTCTCATTGAGGAAGACCACCAGTGCATTGTATTGACACACTGACTGCAACAGTGGCCTTGACCATGGCCGAGATCCTGAGGATGGTGCAGGATAGGATGAGGTTTTGATCAGTTGTTCACAGGATTGCTTTGAGTTATAGTCAGGGGAACCTAACAACAAATATTTATAATGTGATTGTATGCATGTAGAACTCCACTGGCCCCCAGCTTGTGATTATATTATTTTGTATTCCAAGTCAAAAGAGAAGAATAAGACAATATATACAGTTCATTTCAGTAATAAAGAAAAATTCTTCAAGGATCTGTGGTTACAAAATGGGTATTTTTGAATAGCTGTAATGGAAAGATTTTACCACAAGATGGTGCTCATTCATTAAGGTCATGCTCCTGTAGAAGAAAGTACCTTTCGTTTTCTAAGTTTTCAAATTCATAATATGTGAAAGGTTATTTATTTTTAATTTTTTACCTTTTCTCTTAGAGCAAGTTTTCTTAGCACTAAATATAACAGGTTATGTTGTATTTTTTTTTAATGTAAGTTAATGAAAGGGAAAAAAATATCCGCCAGTGCCACTTCTGTCTTGTTTTATAGATCTTCCATTATATAATTATTTTTTTAGTATGAAGATGGTTGGATGTTTCTATGCAGTGAAGAGGATGAGGCTGGTGGGATGAAACCACCTAGAAATTATTCCCACCTCAATCCACTGCTATTATTGTTGTGTATCTCAGGGTTGGAATGACCCATAGCCGGCCTTTCAACAGGTTTTCAGAAACACTTAATCACATGGGAAAAGATTGCCTCTCCTCCCTCGGAGCAGCTGGTGACCTTGAACCACGTGCCTTTGGGATTGTAGCGCAGCTTCTTGCTACTAGACCACCAAAGCTCCCTAGGTCCACCCCTAGATCTTCCATTATATATATAAATTTTTTTTCTCCTAAAGTGATTTATGATTTATTTCTACCATGATTACTTTTTTCTCTTTCCTTTTCAATTCAAGACAGTTCAGCATAAGCTAGCAGAACTGAAAACACGCATTTGTGTAACCCGGGCCTTTATCGACAGCTGCCTCGAGCTGCACTCGAAGAAACGTCTGGACTCAGCCACGGCATCCATGGCGAAATACTGGTATGCGTGCTACCATAATGAAAATGTGGTGTTTGCCCAGACTGTTGTGGAATTCGGCCAGCCTTAAACTCAGCCATGAGGGTCTTAAAGGAAGAAGGCTGTATAAATGAATAGCAGTATGAACCCTTTTTTTAAAGAAAACACTGAAAGTCTCCATTAAGTTTATTTATAATGTGCTAAGAAATCATTGAAGTTGTTATTTAACTCTTGCGATTGTAAGTGAATTGTTAAATGACTGAAAAAGGATGACTTACTATTTCATTTAAGTAATAATTTCTTTCAAATTTCTTTAAAAAAGACATGACAGTATCATGAGAGTGAGAGAGAGAAACAGTAAGACTTAGGGACCTTTCATTGCCTCCTAAGTAGACAGATGAGCTTCCAGAACAAAGGCAGACAGTTTGAATCCACCACTCCTCTGGAAGAGAGAAGCTCCGGTGTGATTTACAGCCCCTGAAAAACTCTGGAGGGTCTGCATGCCACTGTGAATGACAGAGTTTGTTGTGAGCCCTAAGATAGTGTCCCCAAACTTTCATTAAGTAGTTGAGTTGGGCATCTGTTTTAATTACTTATCTGTTAAATGAGGCAGTTACGAAGGATTTTTCTCTTGAAGATCTAGATCTAAGAGAAATACCATGAAGTATTTACTGTGTAGCCAAAAGTTGTACTTGCTTTATTAATTGAAAAAAAAAAAATAGCCAAATAAGTTTAGAAAGACAGTCAACTGAATTAAAGACTGATCAACCATGGTTTTAAAGATGAATTAATTTGTACACTGATGTTCAAAGCAACATTATTCACCATCACAAGAACATGGAAACAGCCCAAATGTCCAACCACAGTTGAATGGATTGAGAAATTATGATATATTCACACGATGGAATACTGTGCAGCACGCAGGAGCAATGATTTTGTAAATTACTACCTAGCTTGGGAGGGACTGGAGAGCATTACGCTAACTGGACTAACTCAGTCCCATAAGGACAAATATTGCATAGACCGTTATTGTAGAATGAGTATGGGGATTCAGGAGGGCAGAGAAGGGTGGGAGCAAGAGGTGAGCATGGGTGGGGGGCCAGGGTGTTTAATCATAAGGTCGCATGATTTGATGGGTAGAGGGAGCAGTGGGTGAAGCAAATGGGAAAGATCCAGTGTGAAAAACAATGTGTATGAACATTGGAAAATAAACCAACATAAACAAAAAATAAAAAATTAGTTACCTGGAAAAGACCACTAGAAGGCTTTCTATATTGTAAGATGTCAGTGCATATAGTTTAGATCCAATTTTAGAAGCCAACTAGGTTTCTTCTCACATCACATTAGCTCAAAATTAACCTAGAAAAAATTCCTATCATTAATCAGTAACTTGTGTTCATTTTAATTAGAAAAAGAATAGGCGAACCATGGAGAACAGTGCTTTATATAATGATTCTAAAATAACAAAATTGTCAGGTTGAAAAGTGATGTAGAAATAGCAGAAGTGTATACTTTTGAGGAAGATATTTTACACTTATAATGATTTTATTACTCTTTGAAAACACCATACACACACTTGTACTTGAAAAGAAGGAATTTATAGACTTTTAGAATTTATACACTTTTTCCACTAAAATTCCAACCAAATATAAAAACTATAGAATTCCAAATATTGCCCAAGGTCTTGTATACTAATCTTTAGAATGTTGCTACATTTGTTAAGAATAGCTGTCCTATGCTTGAGTTAAGAAAGTGATTTTAATGGGAAGTTGTGTCTATGCTTATGCTTTGCTCTGTTTCCTTTTCTTGAAAATGAAATAAAAATTTATTTCATATTAAGGTGCGTTAAATACCTACCAATTATCTTATGGTTTTTAATCATAGTTACAGCTGTTCTGATAAGATCAGAATATAGTTTTTCTCAAGTATACCTCATATTACTATCAGTGAAGCCAGGAATGATAATTGCTGAGTAACTTTTTAATGCATTCCCTGTTTGTTAGACTGTATTTTAATGGTCACGACTCTGAAGTTTTCACTTTTACTTTCAGTTCATTTTTGAATAATCAGAACCTTTTAAAAACTGCTTCTTTTCTTTGAATATTTTCCACATTATCGAATTTAAGATTTGTATCTCTAGGATAAGGACTGACATCTTTGGAGGAAAAAAGGATACATTCCAAAGGCAAAAAGAGATAGAGAGCCGAGCAGTAGCCCCGTTCGTTTGGATCATATCACCCACTGCTGTTGAGGGGATTCTGCCTCTGAGTTGCCCTGCCTTGGGGCGCTGTAACTCTTTAAGGAAAAGACTGCTTACCATTCTTCCTCGGAGCCACTGGTGGATTCAAACCACTGATCTTTTTTCCATTTGCGGCACTAGGCCAACTCCTTTGGCTCAGATAGATAATCTAAATAAATTAGGCTCAACACAAGTTTTTATTCTATCCTTTTCAAGGCTAGAATAGAATAACCAAACAATAATTTAAGCTGTCTGCATTTTGTTTATAGCTTTAACAAAAGCCTTTCCCAGAAATATAATTTATGAAGAGCATTCTTTATGTGATGATTGTCCTGAAATCTCTTTCAAATGTAATTTTTATTCTGTTCTCTGGTTAGCTAATATGCTCTTTTAATTACTTGATAAATGTTTGTACTTAAATAATCATAAATAATTTATTTCCTGTGAGGCCTTCATGAAAATACATTTAAAATGTCCCTTTCATGCTTTTTATTTGTTCTTCTAGGGCATCTGAGTTACAAAACAGTACAGCATATGACTGCGTGCAGCTCCATGGAGGTTGGGGATACATGTGGGAATATCCGATTGCAAAGTGAGTATGCCTATTCTGAAGCTATGAATCAAAAGGAAGGTTCTTTACTATTTATAGAAAATTAAGTCAGAAGGGAGACCAAAACCCTCTCCATCGTATGGGTGTCTTTATGGTTCTTTCTTCCTAAGAGTGCTGGTGGATTCAAACTGCCTACCTTTGAGTTAGCAGCCTAACATGTTGCATACTATGCCACCAGGATTCTCTCAGTTTTTCGTTTATGACTACATAGGGTGTTAAGTAAATGGAAGTAACTTCATTTTATAGATTTACCACAGGGAGCTCTGGTAGCCCCGTCAGAGCTTTGATGGTAAAGGAGTTGCACTGCCAACCCAAAGGCTCAAACGTGCTATCTGCTCTGCAGAACTAAGATGAGAAATCTCCTCCTATGTGATTTACAGCCTCTAAAACCAGCTGTAAGTCATTTCCATCTCACTGACAGTCAGTCAGGGATACTAGAATTGTAAAAGTCAGTTTTTTAAACAGTGAAATTACCAGTATACGACAGTTTGGTGCTTAGCCTTATAAAATAGTACAAAGAGGTATAAATAATACTTTTTATAAGATAAATGTAACACAAGAGAAAAATTCATCTGTATGTGGAGGGGAAAAAAAATCTAAATTGCCAGTATTTATTTGAGTATTTTCATTTAAAAAAATATCAAAAGAATTTTTTCCAAATAGAATTTTTAATTTCATTCAAATTGAAAGAGATTATATATGCCCTTGTTTATTATGTTCAGTGTGAATAAAGGTTTCTCTGTGGGTAAAGCCCATGGCTACTAACAGAAAAGTCAGTAGGTCGAAACCACGAGCTGCCCTAGGGGTGAAATATGTGGCACTCTACTTCCATAAAGATTCACAGCCCTGATCGTTTGTCTGAAACTCATTGCTGTGGAATCAGAACCAATTCACAGGTGACCCCCCATTGAGTTTCTGAGACTGTAAATGGGAGGACATTATCCATTTTTCTCCCACAGAGAAGGTGATGGCTTTGAACCACTAGAGAGACTTAGCCTTTGGCTTACTCCTCCAGACCACACCAGTGGAGATCCCTGATCTGTCCTAAAAGTGTCTATGTAGATTGGAATCTATCAATAGCATTGGATTTCATGGAGAATATTTGTAGTAGCTCTAAGCTACTTTAAGTACTGACTTGTAAACAGGCTGACATTTCTCTATCTCTATAATGTCCTCTTTCTGTCTTTGGCCTCAGTTACCTCCTCAGAGCCTTCTTTTTTTCCTCCTCATTATCATAGGAAAAACTTTTTTCTCACTTACCTAGTGATGTTTTCAGTTTATAAAACTTACCCAAAGACATTTTACTATGTGTAGAAAAGGCTAACGTGGTTCTGAATCTGAGACTTGAGAATGGCATGGGCTTCTGAAAACTTTCTCGAATTTTTATCTAAATGTAGAATATCTGGAGGGGGGAAAACTATCAAACTAGTGTTCAAACTGGCTGCCTAAGGCCTCAGATTTATCATTTTGGCAAGTATAATTGAAAACATAATTGCCTTTAGTCCTTAGTGAGGAGAATAAACATAATATGAAAGTTACATGAAGTCAAAAACAGAAGATCTACTCATTTTCTCTACCCACAGGGCTCAGAAAGCTTTAATCATGGGGAGTGTGTGTATAATTTATAATCTTTTGTAAAAAGCTCTGCCACAACCAGGGCATTTTCCTGCCTTGGGAATGTAGGCATGAAATAGCGAAATCATTTCTTTTCTTTTTATTCTTTTTATCAAATCGTGGATTTTATTATATTTCATGTGTTGTGTTCTGTTCTTTCACAACTACTTCAAAGGGGCTTTAATCAAAAGCAGATAAATTTCTTCTAATCTTTATATAGTAGTGAAATAAAAGCAAACATTGAGTAAATGTTTGCACATATCAAATAATTATTTTCCTTTTTCCTGTACATGTTCATATTTTATTCATACTGTTCATCTGTCCTATTCACAAGACACAACAGTAAGGAGTGAAGTAGTGGTGAATGGTGGGTGTATAGAGGTGTTCAGTGTTTGTCTAGCTTAGTTCTTGTTCTAAGGAAGGCGTTGTAGGTGGGGAGAGTCGACCCTCTCAATGGCCAAGATTAGAATGTAGCATAAATAAAGGCAAGAAGTTGTGCTGCAATCCAGAAGACATGCCTTTTGAGACCACCAGCTGCTTCTCAGGAAGCTGGGCATTCTCCTTCCATGTGAGTAACTGCCTCTGAAAACCTTCCAGAGGGTCGGTCAGCTGTGGATCAGTTCCAATTCTATAGTACACACAAAACAACGAGATGTTTCTTAGAGGTGATCTCATCAGGCCAGTAGTAAGCAGATGTTGCAGTGTGATGGCATACTTATAATCTTTGGTTTCAATTGGAGGTACTTATGTTTCCCCCTAAGACCATGACGAATAGTCGCCCTTCTTGGACAACTTATTGCAAAATTGTATTAGACAAAACTGTCATTTATTTCTCTCCCCAAACAGATAAAGAAAAAGACTCTTTTTTTAAAGATGTAAAGACTAATATCTAATTTAAAAATGATCATAAATGTGTTGTGTAGACGTTGATTGAGGAAGACAGAAGAAGTTGCTTTTGAGCTGTGGTGTTGGAGAAGAGTGCTGAATATACCAAGGACTGCCTTAAGAACAAACCGATACATCTTGGAGAAAGTGCAGTCAGCGTGTTCCCTGGAAGCAAACGAGACAAAGCTTCATCTCACATACTTTTGGGCATGTTGCTAGAAGAGGCTATTCCTTGGAGAAGGACATTATGCTTGAAAAGGTGGAGGGTCGGCAAAAAGAGGAAGACCCTCAACCTTTTGGATTGGCACAGTGACAAGCGCAATGGGCTCTAAAGTGTCAGAAAATGTAAGAACGACACAGGCTAGGACAGGGTTCAGATGTGTTGTTCTTAGGGTCCCTTTGGGTCAAACTTGACAACAGCATCTAATACAACATTACGTAGACATTGATTAGATAGAAAAAAAACAACAACACATTTTCTTTGTGTCCCTCTTAGGCCCCAGATTAAGCTATGTCACTTAATCTGTATGTTTCTGAGTGTTTTGGAGAAAAGAGGGGCCTTTTTTATTTTTTTGTCTTGTCCTTTCAGCCCTGTTGCCTCTGTCTCATCACGTGGCTTTAGTGCAGTCTGACTCTCCCTGGGAGACTTGAAGCTCAGGCCGACAGGACGTCTCTGCCTGAGATGTAGCACTTTATCACTAGGCATAGTTAAACATTCCTTCTGCTGCTTTTCTCTGTTAATTTTAGTTGATGGCTGAGTTTTAATTAGTAACCTATAAAAGGTCTGCAAATCTCTCTGTCACTGCACACTTGGTTGGAACTTCTTTGTGAAAAGGAAAAAAACCTAGCCCAGCCCAAAAATGTATAAACACTTTGAGATTTCTGAAGAAGGCTGGGCAGGTCCTCAAAATGTTAGCACTGGCTTTGGTGGGAAGGAGCAGAATCTGTTCAAAAGGAAAAAATACGTTTAGAAATGCAAATGACTCAAATGCAAGTTTTAGAAGTTGTACCCGAAGCTTGGTACTGAGGTTCTAAAATTCCTTTGTAATGCAGTAAACCAGCCAGTAAATATTTACCGAGCGCCTGCTGTTTGCAAGTTCCATGATGAATATGAAGAAGGCTAAGTCCAAAATTGGTCATGTTCTTAAATGAGTTAGAATATTTCATTTGACTCAAAACTACCTTAAAAATCTAACACCACCACCCCCACCCCACCACCCGCCCTCAGCTTTTAGGGATGGAGGGAAGCCTGTAAGCTCATCTACTAACAAAGTTCAAAGATCAGCACTAACTAGTACTGATGTTTGGGCTGAATGAAGGATTGTGATGTAATACAAAAGATACAATCTCTTTCTAATCAGCACATTATCTGTTATGTGGCCATTAAATGTTGTTGTTGTTATGTGCCATCGAGTCACCTGTGACTCATAGGGACCCTATGTACAACAGCCCTAAACTCTGCTCTGTCCTGTGTCAATCGCTGTCTCTGACACTCCCATCCCAATTATCCCAGTCATTGAATCAATCCACCTCATAGAGGGCCTTCCTCTCCTGCGCTGCCCCTCCACCCTCCCAAGCATGATCCCTCTCTAAGGACCAGTCTCTCCTCACAACATGTCCGAAGTAAGTTAGACGGAGCCTCAGAATCCTTGCCTCCAAGGAGCCACCCGGTTTAACCCTCTCCAGGACAAATCTGTTTGTCGTCCTATTTTCAATACTCTTCTCCAGCACCACAGCTCAAAGGCATCAATTCTCCTTCTATCCTCCTTGGTCATTGTCCAACTCTCTGATGCATAACAGGTGATTGCAAAGACCATAGCCTGTATCAGACGCACCTTAGTCTCCAGAGAGACAACACTGCTCTTCAGCACTCCAGAGGCCATTAAATAGCATCCATTAATTACCGAATATGTCAACCTCTTTCCTCCTCACTTCTTTTGTGGGCAGATCGATCATATTCTCTCTGAACTGAGAGCTGAGAGGATTAAATGAGAAGGGGGAAAATATACAATGGAATAGTTATAGTCATTACTACCAAAAGTGAACTCCTGATTGCATTTTCTTCTTTGTGTGTCTGGCAGTGGGGTTAGCCACTCAGTACTTTAGCCCTCTATTATGTGTAACTGGAGCAACTATGAACTAACCATTTTCAAAAATTAAGTATCTTGTTAATTGTATTGGAAGCCACATTTTCTGAAATATTGTTGTCTGTTCTTATAGATGAGAACCAGGGTGAGGTGGAATCTAATGCAATGCCAAAAAACCCTGTCATTTCTTTTCCATAAAATGAATGCATTGCAAGGCTTTTGGAATAACAAATTTAAGAATAATATAAAATGAAGACATTCCGAAATTTTCTGAGTCTAACGTATTCTCTTTTCCCCTCAAGAGCGGGTGTCCTTGAGCCTTTGCCTAGAGTAGAAGTCTGCTCAAAGGCGTTGGCTTTAAAACTCCACAGGGGGAGGGTTTGAGACTGCTGGCAGGGGCCTGGAGACTCCACTCTGGGAGTTTGGCTTTTTGCTGCTTTTAGATGGTGGTCCCGATGGGCAAGTAAAGGGAAAATTTGGGGCTCATGTTTTTTTGAGGTTGTGTTTGATGTGATGCGGCCCTCAGGCCAAATTTATTTTTTTAATGAATATTCCTTGAATGACACAGGAATCTGTTGTCTATGTTCTGAACTGAACAACTTGATGTTGCTGAGATGCTGCACACTGATCCATAGTCTTGTCAAATACCGTAATGGTTACCCATTATGTACAATGTTTGGATGAGCTTCCAGATTGATTTATTCTGGGAAGCACAAGTGGCATCCACTTCCTAAACTAGATGCCTCTCTCTGCAAACTCTATAAATGTACAGAAATGGTGGTAATTATAGAACAGAGATCAGGTCTTTTGTGCAAAATTTACTCTGTCGTATTTGACTTGATGACATTTAACCACTGCTAAGTGAAACTAGTGCTGTTACATCTGGAGGAACACTCTTCCACTTTGTATATCACGGTTTGTCAATGTGCTGGGTTGCTGTGAAGTTGAACCTTGTACCTGGGATATCAAATACCAGAATGGTTTCCCAATGTGGACAGTGTTTGGTGGAGCTCCCAGCTGTAAAACAGGTTTGAAAGTAGGAGTGGCATCCACTTCCTTATCCACATACCTCTGGAAACTCTGTGAACTTGGAGAAATGGTGATAGTTATGGAAAGACATTAGTTCTTTTGTTCATAGAGTCGCTATGAGTCGTGCAGTCAATAAGAACAACAACAACATATTTTTAGACTCATTATATATGCTAAATTTTATTAATTAGGTTAAATATACTTACAAATGCTCTTATAAGTGCTGTTATAAAACTAAAAGCTATACAGATTATCAGAATCTTGATAGGTTGCTATTGTTTTGTTTTAAAATGGGTATATCAACCTGGGATCAATACCATATTGGAAAAAGAAATATGTACTAGAACTTTGTGTTTGGGTTTTATTCGGTATGAAGAAGTTAGTAGTTCCTGACAGTGTCAAATTTGGCAGTTTCTAATATATTGGGTTTTTTCTTCAACCACCTTCTAATTTATCCAGAGCTTACGTGGATGCCCGTGTCCAGCCAATCTATGGTGGTACTAATGAAATCATGAAGGAGCTGATTGCAAGAGAGATCGTCCTTGACAAGTAGACATCTGCCTGCATCCTGGAATCCTATTACTTCTAATCTGCTTTTAAATCTACTTGAGATAAAATGCAACCTGGAAGTGAGGAGGAGGGGAGTAAATAATTATGTATGCTCTCTCTATAGAAAAATAAATGTAAAATTAACCCAGCAAAAAGAGAAGTCTTTGAATCCAAAGATTTTTAAAATCTGCCAATATAATGTTTCACTGTAGATTTTTATTTTGCTAACAGTCAAAATTGTTTTTATAAAGGTATCACTAAAATTCTAAAACATATTATGGCCTAATTTTTTTAATTCAGGAAAGAGTAATTTTGTATTGTTATACCACCCTTTTATATTTATAGCTTTTAAAGGGGAAAGCAAATATAATTTAGAATATTAAGTCATTTCATTTGCTTGCCCTAAATGTCCCACAACGTGATTTTC
>NW_006399856.1:11049182-11056301 GCF_000299155.1 Elephantulus edwardii
CCCCAGGCAGATTGCCCAATAAACAAGGTAAGTACAGGTTTATTTGTGCTTTCTTACTAATTGATAGTGACCAGTTGCCTTGTTTTTCACCATCTCAAATATGAGTTTACTTGTGCTTCAAGCCTCAACCCACACCCACTGCCTTCAAGTGGGCTTCAGCTCCCAACAACCCCATACAGAGAGGAGGACTGCCCGGCAGAATTACTGAAGTGGTAAATCTTTCCAGGAGCAGACCATCTCATTCTCCTAAGAAGCAGCCAGTAGGTTCAAACTACCAACCTTTTGCTTAGCAGAACAACCCTTAACCCACTGTGCTGCCTGGGCTCTTTTTTTGTGCTCAGAGATTTATATGCATTTGAAAAGAAGCTTTGTTCTACAGGGAAGTGCTATGACATTGGGAAAGAGACGTTAGCCATGCCTGGTGGCAGAATCCTCGATGTGTAGAGAAATGAAAAACTGCTCACCAGAGATCAGTAAACAAGCACAAGTAAATCTGTGCTTACCTTGCCTATTCGGTAACTTAATATTGATCCCTGGTTCCCTCTTATTAAGCAAGGGAACATTTTCTTCAAACAAAAGCAAGTGTGGAAAGTCCCTGTGTGATGTGATGAATGCAGAGCTGCTCTGGTTGAAGCAGCAAGTCTTCTTACCTTACAGCAGACATGGAACTCTTAAGGCTCTGCTGAGCCTAATCCCATCAGAAAATGCCCCTAATTCTTTCAACAAACGACACCCGGGCTTTCCACAGATTTCCATTCCAGTTAATTTCTAGAACACAAACTAATCTACCTTCCTTTAAAATATCTTTTAAAGCCATGAAAGCAATGACCGTTACTACAGAACAATTCAGTTTATTTATTAGTTTAACAAGTTCTTTATGTCTTCTATAAGTCAGACTGTAAAAATAATGATAGTGAAAAAGACTAGCAAGATCCCTGGAGACAAAGTTAATAAACAAGTGATAAATAATTGTTGGATAATATCGAATTGTGATAAAAGAAATAAGGAAAGCATTTAATAAAAGAAATTAAAGAAATAGCATTTGATGTGATTTTTTGTAATGATTATAAAAATTATACTATTGATTTACTTTATGAATGCCTAGCATCATATCATTAATATACTTGGCTGCTAATAAAAAGATTAGTAGTATCAGCTTATCCAGAGGTGCCTTGGAAAAAACCACAGAGATGTATTTATAAAAATCTGCTTTTGAAAATTCTACACAGCACAGTTCTACTCTGCCACATGGGGTTGCTATGAATTGGAATCTACAGTACTGGGCAGAACTTAATACTTGAAAGAATAATTTCAGTACTTGTTTTCTTTGCATATAAAGATATGACATTGAGTAAAATCATTTTTAAATGGAAAAGGATAAATACAATGTGCTTAACACAGAAAACATTTGTTATGATTGATACTAAACATTGTGGGATTTTTTAACATTTTATTATTATTTGAATAGAAGTTCGCAAAGCAAGTTGGTTTTCCAGTCAACCATTCATACACATTGTCTCGTGATACTGCATTCTCCAGATTCTAGCACTCTCCCCGTCTCCTTCCTATGTTTCGCTTTTCCATTCATCCTTATGTCATCTCTCTTCCTGCTTTCTGAGGTTTATCTCTGGGTGGATGCCATCCTTTTGATCTTTCCTGGTTGATTGTTTTAAGGAGTATGTTCTTTCCTGGTGGGATAAAGATTTAGGCTGTCCATATTTTGGCTGAGGGTTGAGTCGGGGTGGTTTCAGTTCCAGGTTAAAAGGATAACTAAGATCCTTCTTCTCAGGGATTCCACCAATTGCTTATAGACAGTAAGCTTGCTCTCACTTTATGATTTTGGTTTTGGGGTTTTTTTTTTCCCTCCTACGTTTTGCTCCACCTCTACTATGGTCCCTTTCCGAATGGTAAGCAGTGGTAACCTGGCACCATCCAGTTCTGGTCTCAGGGTCAGGTAATGGATGGAGGCTGAAGTTCATTCAATCTTTGACTTTTTAAAAAAATTTGCTTTGGATCATCAGTGCGTGCGGCACGTGGCGCCCCCGCGCGGGGGTCTGAAGCTGGTGACGCCTCCTACACGGGACATTGCTGTAACTGGCACATTATTCGTCAACCGGCTGGGAACCATCACTCAGGGGGCATGACACGAAGGGACAGCACGTACGAAGGTCCAGTGGCCCGAGGAGGTGTGGTCTCTGCACTGGAGGCTCCTTGACACCGGGAAGGCCAAGACACAAAGAGATCACCACAGAATGCCGGGCCTACAAGCACCTACAAGCACTTCCTCCAGACTGCTTCAGAGAGGGGACCCTCCCTCAGAGCTGGCAATATGCATTTAGACTTCTAGCCTCCTAAACATCCATGGGATATTCAGTACTCTTCTCCAACACTATGACTCAAAGGCATCAGTTCTTCTTCTGTCACCCTTACTCATTGTCCAGCTCTTTGATGCATAGCAGATGATTGAGAAGACCAGGAGGGAGCATCTTGGTCTTCAAACTGACATCATTGCTCTTCAGCATTTTGGAGAGATCCCTCACAGCTGACTTAACAGTGCAATTATGGCTCCTGATTTCCTGACTGCTGGTACCAAGGGTGATGTTGATTGTGAATCCGAGTAAGAGGATAATAAAGAATAAGAGAGAAATAAACAGACGAAACCCAACCCCCCAAAAAAAAATTTTGCTTTGTACGAGTCCAGTAGTTGCCACTTAGATGGTCACTTAAAAGCTTATAATAATAGACAGACCTGGGACCTCACAGAGAGACAGGGTAATGTAATGGGTTAGATCTGAAAAGCTGGCAATTTGAATACACCCAGCCACTCTCCCTGGAAGGAAAACAGGTGGTCTTCTCACATAAAGATATACAACCCCAGAAATCGAACCAAAGAAGGCTCTCAGATTGCACTCGGTGGTAGTGGGTTTAGTAGACAGGAGAGAAAAAAGAGCATTAACATAGTCACAATAACTTCTTATCAGAACTAGCTTTTTATGTGAGATTGACCATTTTAAGAACTAGCGGGTCTAGAATAAGTGATTTAACTTCCTGTGAGTCTTCAGCAGGAGTGGTATCCACTTCCTAAACAACACGGCTCTGGAAACTATGAACTTTGATAAATGATGATAGTTACAGAAAGGCTTCAGACTTTTTGTTCATAGGGTCACTATGGAGTCTTGCTCAACTTGATGGCAGTCAACAACAGCATGAGTCATCAGGTGCTGATGACAAAAGAAATCAAGACACCTCAGGTCACAAGGTCCTGATTCTAGGGCTCAGGACTGAGAGCAGGATGGTGTTGCCAAAATGAAGAAAACAAAAATGGCGAACAAACACGAATCCCATCTCTCTCTCTCTCACACACACACATACACCCACACCAGAAAGTGAAGGGCTTTCTAAGATAGAGTTATTTCTGGAAATGACCTCCAAGAGGTTCTCTATCTCTTTTAAGTCTTTTTTCTTCTTTTTTAAAAGAATCTTACTACCTGCGGGCTTGTGTTATACCCACAAAAGAAGCGTGACCTTAAAGCTGAAAGGAGGGGAACCTCTCAAAAACCCCACAACCCAGAATTCGGGATGTGCTTTTTAGCCTTTTATTTGGGTTCTTAAACAGCTGGTCTTTGTGTTTTGCTTATGTGGCTTTGATTGCTGGCCCCTAGGGAGATAACTTATCATCTGTATCTCACGCAGTGCTGAGTGCTCAAGAAATGATAAATAATAATAATGCTCAAAAGAACAGAGTGGACCAACACAGCAAGACAGCAATGCTGTGTAAATAATTAGAGTTTAAAAGCCTAAGTCATTTTGGTCTGGGGGCTGAGATTTTTTACATCAGAATTAATTGCTTTAAAATTCAGTTTGCTTCTAATTTCTTGACACTGTATTAGAAAATGACACTGCAAAAAAAGCTGTTTTGCTTTGCAATTTAAATACCTAACTCTGCAGATCATTACAAAACCTAGTAATTTTAGTAGTTTATGGCTCAGAGTATAAACTTTCCAGGCTCTGTTTTTCATGTGTCTTTTATTTTTGGCAGACACCGCATTTATTTATTGAGAGGGTCAGATATGACATCAAGATTGACACCAACTATAGGCTTATTGCTGTAAAGTAAATGTTGAAAAGAATTTCTCTATTTTTTAAAATATCATTTTCCATTTTGAAGAAAAGATTATGGATAATTTCCAACATACTAAATACAGATGATAATACAATGAACCTCCAGCTTCAGGATTTATCAACATTTTCCTTTTTGAAAATCTGATTTTCCATTTTTAAGAAAAGATTATGGGAAACTTTAAATATGCTGAAAAATACTGACTATCCCACAGGCTGCCAAAAGAACAAATTTTACTAAAATGAACCTCTGTCATCAGCATTTATCAACAATTTGCCAATCTATCTCCCCTGCATTTTATCATAAATTTTTTTAAAGCAAATCCTAGAGACCTAGAGGTCAGAATGTTTCATTCATGTACATGTTTCAAAATAGAGTCTAACTAATGAGGAATATTTTCCCATACTCAAAAGGTCGTTCCAGTACCAATCCCATTGTCAGGGAGGTGATTCTGAATATTGTTGTTGCCGTTATTGTGTGGCATTGAGTCTGATTGAGTTTTTAGAGGCAGTAAATCACACAGGAGATAGCCCATCCTTCTCCCACAAAGCAGCTGGTGGATTCAGACAGTGTGCTTTTGGGATTATAGTGCAACGTCACACCTTTTAGTTAGCAGTGGAATTCTCTAACCACTGCATTACCAGAGCTCCTTTAAAAATTCTTAGAATAATATGTAATTCTTGGAAGCAAAAGAGGCATCCACTTCCTAAACAACATGCCTCTGGGAACTCTATGAAACTTTGATAAATGATGATAGGGTTTCTATGAGTTGTGCTTGACTCGATGGCAACACAACATGTAATTCACAGTCTACATTAAATTTTCCTTAGTTGTAACAGAATGGCCTTTTGTATGTGGTTTATTTTTATCAGTAAAGCCCACAGATTTAATCTGTATTACCTCTCAACTCCCTTTCATAAGTCTTTTTCTCTGATACTTAAAATTATGCCAGGGATGTGTCCTGTCTCCATACCTTTTCAACCTGTATGCAGAACAGATTATCTGGGAGGCTGGGCTCTATGAGAAGTGCAAGGTCAAGATTGGTGGAAGATCTATCAATAATCTGCGTTATGCAGATGATACAACCCTGCTTGCTAAAACTGAGGAGGATCTGAAGCACTTGCTGCAAAGGGTCAAGGACTATTTTTGCAGCCTACAATATGGATTGAGGCTCAATGTCAAGATGACAAAGATTCTCACCACTGGACCAATTGGCAGCATCAGGATGGATGGTGAAGAGATTGAGATTGTTCACAGCTTTAGTCTGCTTGGCTCCACAATCAACACTCTTGGCACCAGCAGCCAGGAAATTAAAAGACGTATTGCGATGGGAAAGTCTGCTGTTAGGGACCTCTCTAAAGTACTGAAGAGCAATGGTGTCTCTGGAGACTAAAGTGCATCTGATACAGGTCATGGTCTTTGCTATCACTTGTTATGCATCAGAATTGGACAATGACTAAGGAGGATAGAAGGAGAATTGTTGCCGTTGAGATGTGGTGCTGGAGAAGAATATTGAGGGTACCATGGACTGCTAGGAAAACAAACAGATTCATCCTGGAGAGGGTTAAACCGGGCGGCTCCTTGGAGGCAAGGATTCTGAAGCTCTAACATACTTTGGACATGTTGTAAGGAGGGACGGGTTCTTGGAGAGGGACATCATGCTTGGGAGGGTGGAGGGACAGCGCAGGAGGGGTAGGCCCTCTATGAGGTGGATTGATTCCATGACTGGGATAATCGGGATGAGTGTGTCAGAGACAGTGTAATTGGCACAGGACAGAGCAGAGTTTGGGGCTGTGATAGCACATAACAACAACAAAATGAACATGCAGTAAGTGACCTGTTTGAGTCTGCAGAGAGTCATACAACCACTACCACAATCAGAACACAGAATAGTTTTAGCTGTCATCTTCAGAATTCCTCATGCCATGTCTTCATAGGCATACCCTCCCACATCTCTAACCTCTGGCAACCACTGTCATTCTGATTTTGTTTTGAGATTGTAACATAAATAGAATTGTGCAGTGATATTAAGACTGATTTCTTGAAAATAAAAGATATTGAAGTGTATCTGTTGAATATATGGATTTATTTCCATATCCATTCCTTCACCTGCTTAAGGATATCTCAGGAGCTGTGGTGGCTTCGTTCATAGGGAAATGCACCATTAAAACAAGGCTGTACCTCTCTGGCAGTTAGAATCCGTTAGTAGCTCAGAAGGAGGAAAATGGGCGATCTGCTTCTGTGTGATTTCCAGCCTTGGAAACCCAACGGAGGGTCATTGCTTCCAACTCCAATCAAAGAATTGTTTCCAACTCAATGGCAATGGATTTATGAAGGCTAAGTACTCAACAGGAATATTGTTGGGTTACATTGTTTATCCGCTAGAATTCTCCAAAGATGTAGAATCAATAGAAAAGATGTAATTATTTTTGTTGTTAAGTTCCATTGAGTCAACCACAACCCATAGCAATTCCATGAATAAAAGATCTGAACCATTGTCACAGTCTTTGCCATGCTTGTTATAAACAGTGTGTCAAATCCAGCTAATTGAGGGTCTTCCTCTCTTTTGCTGACCCTTTTTGCTGATACCTTTTTCCAAGGGCTAGCCCCTCCTGACAACACACCCAAAGTATTTGAGGCCATGTTTCCCCATTCTTGCTATTAGGAGCACTTCCTCCAGACACATTTGTTTGTTCTCTTGGCCATCCATAGGACACTCAGTACTCTTGTCCAGCACTGTAAGTCGAAAGTATTAATTCTTCTTTGATCTTCTTTATTCATTGTCCAACTTTCAGAAGACTAGAAAACAACTGAAAATAACATGGTTATACAATTTAGAATAGATAAATAATTTTTTTAAGAGCTTGGCTCATGCTATTATGAAGGTTAACAAGTCTGAAACTGTAGATCAGGCAGTTGGCTAGAATAGACTATTTTTTACAGTCCGAAGACAGAATTCTCTTACTCTTAAGATATTCAGCCCCATCAACAAACGAATG
>NW_006399856.1:11057184-11063148 GCF_000299155.1 Elephantulus edwardii
ATATTCAGCTAATTGATCGAGGCCCATGACATCATGGAAATTATTTCACTTAAAGTTAGTCAACCAAATATAATTTTGAGTACATGTAAATAAATATTCTCATAGTGCCATCTATCTAGCAAATAACTGAGCGAGCACTATAGCCTAGCCAAGTTGACATATAAAATTAACTACCTACCATTTACTATAAATAGTTTGTGCTTAAGATCAAACTTTAACCAGAGTGTATATCATTTTGCTTTCCAGTGAGCAATATAAGAGTTCTATTGCCTTCCTCCACCCCTCCTTGCGTTACCATCCTCTCTAGTTCTTGCATATGTTTTACTTTAAGCCATTCTAATAAATATGCAGTAGTGTCACTTTCTGGGTTTAATTTGCAAATCTGTAATGTCTAATTAGAGGGTGTTCTTTAAAGGCAAGGACAGCGAAACTCCGTCTCACGTATTTTGGGCATATTTTCAGAAGGAATCTAATAGTAGATCAACACAAAAGAGGAAGTCCTTCAACAAGATGGACTACCACAGTGGACTTGAGCATAACAGATATTGTGTAGGATATGGCAGTTCAGATCTGTTGTTCATAGGATTGACTCATACTTGACTCAATGGCAACTAATAACATTAATGCCTATTAGGGAGTTCTGATGGCCTCGCAGGTAAAGGGTTGCTCTCCCAAACCAAAGGCAGGAGATTTGAATGCACCAGTTGTTCTGAGGTAGAATGATAGGCAATCTTTTCCCATGTACAACATCTAAAAGCCAGCTGGAGAAGCAGTTGAGTCTATTCAACAGGTTGATTCCTGTTGTATTACAGTTTGTTGGTGAAAAATTATATGAATAAGCAAAAAATTTAGGTTAACCAAAACAATTTTGAAAAGAAATGAAAGGAAACGCATATTTTCTATAAGGCTATAGTATTAAGAGAACGTTGTGGTTGTTGTGTGCCATTGAGTTGGAATGAACTCATAGCTGACCCTCCACTGGGTATTAAAGAGACTATAAATTGCACAATAGGAGATTACCCATCACTGAATTCAAACTGCCTGCCTTCCAGTTGATATGCAGCTCCATAACCACTAGGCCAACAGAGATCCCACATAGAATGTAATGTTAACAAAGACATAGGTTTGTGTACATCATTGCAACAGAGAAAAGTCCATAAATAGGACTATACAAATGCACATTGTTTATTTTTTGACAGAAAGCATAAGACATTTTTTTAATTTAGAAATCCTTGATTTAAATTGCACACTGTATTAAAATTGCTAGTAGGTCATAGATTTAAACATATAAGCTGTAGAATTTTTTAAAGTAAATTTTTTCTTTTATATTGGCTTACTTACAAAGTTAGTATACATTGTTGCTCACACTACCCATTTCCTTAACCCACCCCTCCTTCCACCCATCAAATTTTGTGTCCCTATGAGTAACCACTCTCCCACTTCAACCCCCCACCCCATCCTCACCCCTCTGCTTCCACCCACCCCTGCTTGGATCCTCATATATGTTCTACAACATGGTCTTATACAGTATTTATCCTTATGTGACTGAGTTCATTTAGCATAATGCTCTCCAGTTCCCTACCCCCCCTCAAGTTATGTAGTAATTTATAAAATCATTGTTCCTGCATGCCATGTAGTATTCCATTACGTGAATGTACCATACTTTCTCAATCCATTCTCTGGTGGTTGAGCTATAGAATTAGAGAAAATACTCAACAGGAAGCTTGTTAAATTGTTTATCTTCCAGAATTCTCCAGAGAAGTAGAACCAACAGAAAAGATGCAGTTGTTTTTGTTAGGTGCTGTTGAATCAACTGTAACTCTTAGCAACTCCACAAACAACAGATCTGAATCTTGCCCTGACGTGTGCCACTGTCAGAAGCTCTGCCATGTTCAAGCCTGTTGTTATGATCAGTGTGTAAATTCAGCTAATAGAGGATTCTCTTCAATTTGGGCAAAGATTTATTAGTCATAATACCAACTACATGATCTGAGTACCCCAGAGTGCTCCTTGGATGCAAAGATAGTGAAGCTAGTGGCACATTTCCCAAGACAGATTTGTTGGTTCGTGGAAGTCCATGAGATGTCCAGAACTCTCCTCGAGCACCACCATTCATTCTTCTTCAGTCATTCTTATTGATTGTTCAACTTTTAGATGCATTCTAAGCAACTGGCAAAAGCTCGGCTCAGGTACAACGTAACCTTTACAGTGACGTCATTGCACTTTAGAGCAGTCCTTGACAGTACATTTTCCTAAGGCAGCAAGTCTTTTGATTTCTTGACAGCTCTTCCAAAAACTTGCTTGTTGAAATCAAGAAGACAAGGAGTGCTCGCTGCAGAGGACCAAACACTGCAGCCTTTAATATGGATTACATCTCAACATCAAGAAAACAAAAATCCTTACCATTGGACCAATAGACAACATCATGATAGATGGAGAAAAGATTGAAATTGTCAATAATTTCATCTTGCTTGGATACACAATTAACACCCTTGGTGTCAGCAGTTAGAAGAATAAGAAGATAGATAGCATTGGGAAAGTCTGCTATCAGAAACTTCTCCAAAGTGTGCTTGTTTCAAGCCACAGTTTTTTCAGTCATCTGCTATACATTTGAGAGCTTGGCAATGAATAAGGATGGCAGAAGAAGAGTCCATGTCTTTGAGCTGTGGTGTTGGAGAAGAGTTCTGAATATCCCATGGAATGCCAAAAGAACAAACATATATCTTGGAGAAAATACAGCCCGAGTGTCCCAAGAGGGCAAGGATGCTGACACTCTATCTCTTACTTTGGACATGTTGTTAGGAGAGGCAATACTTTGGAAAGAGGCATCATGCCTAGAAAGATGGAGGGTCCATAAAAGAGGACGATCTCAATGATATGGATTGACACAGTGATGGCAGCAATGGGTTCAAATATGTCAGAGCTGATGGGGATGGTACAAGATAGGACTGGGCTCAGATCTCTTCATAGAGTTGCTAGGAGTTATATTAGACTTGACAGCACTTAACATGAGCAGCAACTTATCAAAGGGGTTGATTGTGGATCCAAACAAAGAGAAGTCATGGACAACATCGGTCTTTTCTCCACCTATCATGGTGGTGCCTGTTGGTCCGGTAGTGAGGATTTTTGTCTTCTTGATGTTGAGATGTAATCCACTGATCTTTGATCTTCAGCAAGTACTTACAGTATTCTTTGGTTTCTGTAAGCAAAATTGTAGCATTTGATGAGTCTTCCTCCAATCCTAATGACACTATATTCTTCGTCAATATAGTTCAGTTTCTCAAATTTTTGCTTAGGATACAGATTGAATATGTATGAAGAAGTAATACAATCCTGATGTACACCTTTTCTGATCTTAAGCCGTTTAGTGCTCCTTAGTCCTATTCAGACAAAAGTTTCTTGGTTTGGTATAGATTTTGTATGAGCACAATTAAGTGTTTTGGGATTCCTATTCTTCTCAATGTTAATAATAATCTGTGTTGATTCATACTTGTGGATCAATATTATATTGTTCATAATTACCA
This sequence comes from Elephantulus edwardii, assembly GCF_000299155.1. Lineage (NCBI taxonomy): Eukaryota > Metazoa > Chordata > Mammalia > Macroscelidea > Macroscelididae > Elephantulus > Elephantulus edwardii. The sequence continues at coordinate 11,060,709 of NW_006399856.1, forward strand.
CACTCTAGTGGATTATTTTTTTTTTAAATAGGAACAAATATGGATCTCTTCCAGTAAACCAGCCAGGTATCTGTCTTTCAAATTTGTTGGCAGAGACTGGTAAGCATGTCTCAGGCTGTATGTTTCCAGGAACATTTCACTCAGTATTCCATTAATGCCTGAGGACTTTTTTCTCCCCATACCTTCAGTGCATCTCACACTTCGTCCTTGAGTACTTTTGATTCTTGACCATATGCCATTTCCCGAAATGTTTCAGTATCAACCAATTATTTTTGTGTCAATCACTCTGTATTCTCTCCTTTTGATGATTTCTACATCATTCAAGATTTTGCTCTTGGAATCCTTCAGTATTACCACTTGAGGCTTGAATCTGTTCTTTTAGCTTGAGAAATGGCGAATGTGTTCTTCCCTTTTAGTTTTCCAACTCCAGCTCTTTGCACATTTTACTTTCATACTTTGCTTTGTCTTCTAGAACTCTCCTTCTAGATCTGTTATCTCTTTTACTTCAGTATTTCTTTCCTTTGTTTTGGCCTCTTTATATTCTAAAGCAAGTTTCAGAAGCTCTTTGGATGTCTGATTTGGTTTGGTTTGTTTTGTCTTTGCAATGACCTTTTGCTTTCTTCATGGATGATGGCCTTGTTGTCATCCCATAAATCGTCTTTCTGGGCTATCTATTCTGTTGGTCAATGTACTTGCCATTGTACAAGCTCCACAGTGGGGCTTTTTGGTGTTTTTTGGAGATTTTTTAAAAGAAAATTTTTATTTTATACTGGTTTATTTTCCACATCATTTTTTTATTATTGTGACTATAAAGTCATTTTTGAGATGAGCAAGTAAAAGGCATGCTATTATATTTCTCTTCTTCAGTGTCTTTTTGTTTTTCTGGATCCTTTTCCCTTGGAGAATCAAACTTTAGACCATGACGTAGTTCAGAAAAGTCTTGATCAAACCACTTGAAAATAGTGAAGTAAGACTGTTCCGTAGAAGGGTCCTACATTGGGCAGAAAAGGCCAGGTCTGCTTTCTGTGTCCTGATTGGGTTGAAGACTGCATAGGGAGCTGGTATCTTAAGCTTAAAACTAAAGTTAAATTAAGCTAAAAATGAAAAATTGCATCCAAAAATACAATTGATTGTACTCATTACAGCCTATCTGCAAGGTGTTTCTTGACAAGATCTGGGATTGCTGGCTAAAATACCTTGAAGCACAATTTTTAAATAAAGGCATAATAAATTCTTCCATTTTTCCTGTAATTTTCCTGATAATGAGCAAGTGCCTTAGAAACCTCCAATGGTAAGTGTATAAAAACATACACACATATAGTAACAGTGAGAAGTCATACATTTGGGAAATTTTTACATATTTCAGTTAATTACAGTTATTATTTTTTTGTAAGAAGCCCTGATGGCATAATGAGTTATGCACAGTATGGCCAAATAAAAGATCAGCGGTTTGAACCCATCAGGTCCCCTGTGGGAGAAAGATGGGCAGTCACCTGCCGTAAAGATCACAGCCTCAGAAACCTGAGGGAGGCTCACCGAAAGTCATAATCACCTTGACTGCAGTGCATTTGGTGTTGGTTTTGGTGTTCATTTTGATGCTTAAATGATTTCATCTTAGACCATTAAGAGCACCTTCAAGTTGGAATTGATTCTTGTCTTTTTTTTTCCCCTCTTTATTATAAAAAATGCCGAACATAAAAAAAAAAAAGCCAAACATAAACATTTACAGAGGCTAGACTTTTCTATTTTCTGTGTAACTTGGAGTCAACACTTACTGACTTATGGTTAATGTTTAGTCACCTACACCCCAACTTACCTCCCACTCTGATAAATTTCCAGACATCAAGTCATCATGAGTCACTCTGACATCACTCATTATTTCTGATGGCTTCTTTGTTTTCCGGAAGAACATTATTTTCCATGCTTATCATGCACAGTTCCTGCCCTAGTTTATATTAGTGATTTTTTTTCTAATTTCAAACTGCTACTAAATGTATTTATTTTTATATGGTTCCATAAAATTGCTCTTGAAATGCTCCATAAAACTGCTATTGAAATTAAGTTTATTACTGAAAACAATACTCTTTTTTCAGCTTTTTCTCAAATCTAAGATCAATAGTATTTATCTTAATATATCCCATGGGAAATTATCTTTCATTTTACAGTAGAAAATGATATTGAATGCATATTGTTATAAGAAACAATAAAAATTGTCTTAAAATAAAAAAGAACAACAAACTTCCCTTAACTCACATACTCACTCATTGCTATTGAGTTGAAATGAACTAATAACTGACCCTCTAGCAAGTTTTCAGAAGCTGTAAATCATACAGGAGGAGATTGCTCATTTTTCTTCTGTGGAGCTACTGGTGGATACACACTATCTTTGTGTGTGTGTGTGATATATATATATATATATATATATATATATATATATACT
>NW_006399856.1:11067808-11071336 GCF_000299155.1 Elephantulus edwardii
TTCTGAGATTCAGATGATGCACATGTTTTTTTCTCTTGATGGTGTCCCACATTATTCTTAAGTTTTCTTCATTTTCCTTCCCTTTTGATTCTGCTTTTTGCTCTAGTAGATCAGTGGTGACAATTGTATTTTCTATTTCACTGGTTCTGTGTTAAATCTCTTCAACTCTGTTCATGTGTCCCTCCATCATGTTGACAGCATCTGAAACATTGGATCTCATATTTTTGATCGTGGTTTCTTGTTCTCCAGCACCTCTGATGCCTCATTTGTTTTATCTGCATTGTTTTGGATTTTTTTAAGCTCCTCCTGGTTTTTGCTTGCAGTGTCCTGTAATTCTTCAAGATTTTCTTTCACCCATTGAAAATATTCAATCATTGTTCTTTTAAATTAGGTGACAGAAAGTTCCATCAGACTTTCTGGCTTCATGATATCCATTGATAATGTACCACTTTGGGGGGTAATATCTGTTTTGGGTTTGTATAGCATGTAAGGTAGCCTGCTTCTTATGTGACATTACTATGGTAGAATTTTTCATGCCTGAGATGATGGTAGGTTCTTGATCTGAAGTCACTGCTTCAGAAGAGAATGGGACAGTTACCCTGCCTGTGTATCTCTCTGAACTTCTGACCCAAGGGAAAGTTTCAGTTCAGGGCTGTTACAGGCCAAGGTTTTCTGTACTAAAGGCAGTCAGTTGAGGTGACGTGAGGGATGCAAGGCAGAGCATAGAGGCAATGTCACTAGGCAAGCACAGTAGGCATGTGCACAGACTCCCCCTGTTTAAGCATATGCAGGGACCTTACTCAAATTCCAGCTGTCAGGCCCATGTCAAGCTTTGCTCTGGTCCAGCTTCACTCAAGTCCAGCTTTGTTCAGATCTGGCTTCACTCCAGTCTGGCTTTGCTCTGGTCCGGCACTCTAGACACTATCTTTGGTTGGCATTGCATCAAAAATATGCCAGAGAGTTGTCTTTGGGTTAGAATTGCATAAAAAAACTTGAAATCTCAAAGGTAGGACAGGTCCAAAGCTAGTTTTATATACATGCACAGTGATAAACACACACACACACACACACACACACACACACACACACACACACATATTGTTGTTAAGTGCCATTGAGTGGCATTGCTCTATAGAATAGTTTATATTATTATACAACAGTGTTATACATCTAATGGTGAGCCTAAGAAACTTCCATGAAGTGCACATTTCATAGAAAATTAATAAAAAATTATGAAATATTGTTTTAATTACAATTATTTCAGACAAGAATTTATGTATGTACCTGTTTATTATAAAGACCTATGGGATTAGTGTTTTGAAAACAGTTTTCATCTTTTTAACCTCTATGTGCTAAAATAAAATCTTCAGTAGTCTTATCATTATCCTTAAAATTCCTTACTTAACCTTGCATCCGAATCTTTCAGAGTTTGGTCCTAAATTACCTTTGCAGAATTATAGCTGATTATTATTTTTAATTCCATCAAAGCATTCAACATTTTAACAGTTTCTATACATGAGCAGAGCCACAGAACCTGACAAATGTAAAAATATCCTTTCGCTCAACTTCCCAAACAAGCTTACTATATCTACCTGACAGATTTTAAACATTTTGTACTATGAATTGATGAAGACCATTGCCTAATCTTCAGCAAGATGCTGATGATGTAATAGACCATCAATAACTCATGGGCAAGTTAAAATTGAAACTAGAGAAAATGAAAACCAATCTACAAGAATCAAAATACTATCTTGAGTCTATCCCACCTGAATTTAAAAATTATCTGTAACACGAATGATCCAAGATCAGATGAGCTATGGGATAACATCAAAGATATCATCCATGAAGCAAGCAAAATGTTATTAAAAAGACAGAAGAGTAAGAAAACACTAAAATGGATGTCAGAAGAGACTCTAAAAGTTGCATTAGAGCCTTGAGAAAACAAAATAAAGGAAGAGATGGTAAAGAAAAGAGCTAAGCAGAAGATTTCAAAAGACAACTTGAGAAGACAAAGCAAAATATTAAATGGAATGTATAACAATGCTGGAGTTGGAGAATAAAAAGGGACTAATTTGCTCAGTATTTCTAAAGTTGAATGATTTGAAAAACAATTTTAAGCCTAAAGTTGCAGTACAAAAAGGCACTATGAGCAAAATTTTGAATGATCCAGGAAGCATCAAAAGAAGATGGAAGGAACACACAGAATCACAGTACAAAAAAAAAACAAAAACCAAAAACAAATGGATTGATGCTGAAAAAGTTCAGGAAGTACTGTATGAACAAGAAGCAGTATTAATGATGGGAGATGTTTAAGCTACAGCGAAGGTATTCACAAAAATAAAATAATAATGATAATAGAATGAAATAAGGCTCCAGGAATTGATGGGATGCCAATTGGCTTGTTTCAACTAACAGGTGCAGTATTGGATGTGCTCATCAGCTTTTGCCAGAAAATTTGGAGGATAACTGCCTGGCCAGGTGATTGGAAAAGATTCATATTTGTTCCCATTCCCAAAAAAAGGTGATCCAGTAGAATGTGGAAATTATGGAGAAATATACTACTTATTGCATTGCCAGAAATTCTATCTGGTTTCAGAAGCATTCTAGGCACAAAGGAGATCATTACTAATGTCTGAAAGATGTTTAGTTTTGTTTTATTGACTATGCAAAGACATTAGACAGTGTGTATAATAATAGATTATGCTTAACATTGAGAAGAATGGGAATCCCAGAATACTTTATTGTGTTCATGTGAGACCTAGACCACAAAGCTGTTGTAAAAACAGAATAAGAGCTTAAAATCAGAAAATATTTGTGTCAGAATTGTATAATTTCCCTATACATATTCAGTCTGTATGCTGAGCAAAAATTTAAGAAATTAAACTATATGAAGAAGAATGTGGCATCAGGATAGGAGGAAAACTCTTTAATAACCTGCTTTATACAGATGATAAAACCTTGCTTGCTGAAAGTGATGAGGACATGAAATACTTAGTGAAGAAGATCAAAGACTACAGCTTTCAATAAACATTACTTCTCAACATCAGGAAGGGAAAAAAATCCTCACCATTAATCCAGTAATGGAGCTCTGGTGTCCTAGTGGCAAGAAGTTGCATTACAATCCCAGAGGTATGAGGTTTGAAGCAACCAGTTGCTCCATGGGATGAGGATGAGCTATCTCCTGCTATGTGATTAACTGCCTCAGAAAATCTGCTGGAGGTTCAGCCATGGGTCAGTTCTCAGTCTACAGTACACAACAACGACAATCCAATCAGCAACATCTAGATAGATGCAGAAAAGATTGAAAAAGTAAGCTATTTCATTTAACTTGGATTCACAAACAACACCCTTTGTACCAGCACCCAGTAGATCAGGAGACAAGTTGCAATGAGAAAGTCAGCTGTAAGGGACTGCTACAAATTTCTGAGGAGCAATGGTGACGAAGTCATTCCTGATTCAGGCCATGGTCTTTTCACTCACTTGCTACACATCTGAGAGTTTGTTGTTGTTGTTGTTATGTGCCGTCGA
>NW_006399856.1:11072086-11074062 GCF_000299155.1 Elephantulus edwardii
AATGAGATAGATTGACACGGTGACTGCAGTAATGAGCTTTAGTGAGTCAAGGATGATGAGAATGGCACAGGAAAGGACAGGGTTCAGATCTGTTGTTTATAGGGTCCATATGACTTGTACTTGACTCAACTGCACCTATCAACAACAGTAACACCTAACCAAAAATCCATTTTCTCTCTCATCCTAATGAACAGAAATCTTATAAACCGAATTCTCTGTTATGGGCATGCTTAGGTTCCAAAGACCGAAGTCAGTAAGGGATAATCAGCAGTACGTGAAAACTGATGTTGTGTGAAGGTGGAGAATAAACACATCAAATCACAAAATGGAAGAGTATGATTACATCATTAATAACTGCCAAACCACTAAGAATCATGGTCCAGCAAAGCTAACTCATAAGCTTAGCTTATCAGAGCCAATGTTCTTTCCACCTCATAACTTGGCTGGCATAAACCATTAATACATCAAATAGTTGAAGAGTAGATTGTTTACCATTGTTGTAAATGTGAAATATTGTATGAGGCAGTCAAACAATTAGGCATAGGTGTATTCTTTTAAGCAACGATGTGTTCAGCTTTAGCTTTATCTTCCAGCTTCTCTTGCAACTAGATACAACCCATGATCCAGTTATGGAAGTTATTGAGAGGATGTGAACGCCCTTCAAAGTCCTGTTTGCTTGCTTTCTTCCTGCCAGCTGTTTAGCAAGTGGATATTATGTTTGGAGTTACAGCTGTTTAGCAAGTGCATATGATGGTTGGAGTTACAGTAGTTATCTGGGACCTTGAGGTGATAGGGTTGAGAATGGCACAGGAGAACAACAGAAAGGAGCTTGGGTCCCTAGTAACTTTTTGCAGCTGTCATATAATTTGTTGCTATCTTTCTTTAGGATGTACACCTCTCTTTACACACTATTGTTGTTGTTGTTGATTGCCTTCAAGCCAAGCATGGCTCACAGTGACCCTATGAACAAAAAGCCTGAAGCCCCTCTACAACTATTGACATTTATCAAAGTTCATAGAGTTTTCCAGAGGCATGTTATTTAGGAAGTGGATGCCAATACTATAAACCAAAATAATCCAAGTTTTTTTTAAAAAAAGTTTTACTAACTGAAAGATAATTTTTATTTCAGAGATGCTAACTGTGGGAGAAAAATATGACTCCGAATCAGTGAAATATGTTGTAATAAAATTAACATGTATAATGCATCTCTATTTTATTCTGTTCCGTTACACATGGCCTACTTTCACACTTTTTACTTTTCTGGTCTTCCACATTTTGAAATTTAAAAGACTCAGCAAGAAAACTACTGGACATAGTTGACCAATTCAGCAAAGTAGCAGGATACAAGATCAACATAAAAAAATCAGTTGGATTTTTCTACAGTGACAAAGAGAATACAGAGCTGGAGCTAAGAAAAATAATAACATTCACAATAGCTAATCACAAGATAAAATATTTAGTAATAAATATTTGGTAGAAGTACAAAAGATCTATTCAAAGAAAATTACAAAACATTATTACAAGAAACAAAAAGAGACCTGGAGAAGTGGAAGAATATCCCTTGCTCATGAATAGGAAGACTCAATATTGTGAAAATGGCAGTACTACCAAAGGCAATTTACACATTCAATGCAATCCCGATACAAATACCAATCCCATTCTTCAACGAGATGGAAAAGGCAATCTCCAGCTTCATTTGGAAAGGAAAGAAGCCCCGAATAAGCAAAACACACCTTAAAAATAGAAAAAAGGTAGGAGGCATTTCACTCCCTGATTTCAAATCCTACTACACTGCCGTGGTAGTTAAGATAGCATGGTATTGGTACAATGACAGACACATAGATCAATGGAATAGAATTGAGAACCCAGAAATCAGCCCATCTATTTATGGTCAACTGATTTTTGACAAGGAGATGAAATAAGTTAGGTGGGGAAATGACAGCCTTTTTAACAAATGGTGTTGGCAAAATTGGAAA
>NW_006399856.1:11075401-11079799 GCF_000299155.1 Elephantulus edwardii
TGAATGAATGGAAATCCAAAATATTTGTAGATATTTATTGAAATTAATAAAAAAGGGGGGATCCTTGTAGGATATTTGAGTTCTTGAGTCTACCTTCATCAGAAAGACATGATTTTTAAAAATTGTAATTTTCATATCAGTAATGTACACTATTTTAAAAAGTACATGAAAGAATTTGTTTGAATTTGTATTCGTTTTGTAAATTAATAGGAAAATTTTTAAAAAAGATACATGAGCACAAGTTCTGAGAAGTGCATGCACCCATTTAATTTCTACTATGATCAAGATACAAAACATGTTTCTTTTTTGCTCATTCCCATCAATTTCCTTCCACCACAGCCCTAGTTAACCACTGATCTGCTGTCATTATAAGTCAGGTGTGCCCTTTCTACAGCTTTATATAAATAGAAGCACACAGTATTTATGCTGTTTTGTATTTGTCTTTTTTGTTCAGCACAGTATTGGAGATTCGTAAGTGTTGGTATATAAACATGGCTTGTTTTTATTACTGAGTAGCATTCCATTGTATGGCTGTACCATCATTTGTTCACTGCTTCACCAGGTGATGTACCTTAGGGTTGTTTTGAGTTCGCACTATTTTGAGCAATGATGCTATAGATATTTATAAACACAGGAAGTAACTTTTGATACCCCTGCAGACATAGTTCTGTCCACTCTTGTATCCTGTTCTGGCTCTAAGAATACCATGGTGCTTGTGTTATCTACCTCCGCCCATTATTTGTGTGTCTAAAAGCAATTGTCTGGTTAAAGCTACAGATTTTAAGAATAAGCATGATCACCTTTCCTTTACTACTTCTCCCATCCCATTTTCTAAGTCTGATCATAAAATAGAAGAGCTAAATATTTCACAGTTACAGCATGGCAGTGAAGGACAGTTACCTTGGACATTGAAATAGAGGGGGGAAAAAGAATAGGCTTCAAAACAAATTTTCTAATATTTGAATTGTAGTGTTGGTAAAGAATATCGAGTATACTATGGACTGCCAAAAGAACAGACTAGTCTATCTTGGAATAATTTCAGCCAGAATGCTCCTTAGAAGCAAGGATGATGAGACCTCCCACATGCTTTGGGCATAGAATCAGGAAATCCCATCCCTGGAGGAAAGCATCATGCTTGGCAATGTAGATGGTCAGTGGAAAGAGGAAGCTCCTTAATGAGATTATTGACACAGTGGTTTCAACAATTGGCTCAGCAACAGCCAACCATTGTGAGGATGGCACAGGATCAGGCAGGGTTTTCTCTGTTGTGCATAGAGTTGCAGTGATTTGGCATCAACTAAATGGCACCTGTCATGCCATCTGCATAATGCAGGTTGTTGATGAGTCTTCCTCCTATTCTGATGCCACATTCTTCTTCACAGAGTTCAACTTCTTGAATGATGTGCTCAGCATACAAATTGAGTAGGTGTGGAAAGAGGAGACAGCCCTTATGCATGGGCTCAATTACTGCAGCAATGGGCTCAAATATATCAGAAATTATGAGGATGACCTAGAACAGGACAGAGTTCAAATCTGGTGTTCATTGGGTTGCTGTGAGTTGTACTCGACATGACACATAACGATAAGTAACACCTAACAACAGTAAGTGGAAAAGAACTCTCGCTCTAAAGTCAGGTAGGTCTGTCTCCGTGATCATTCACTAGTATGGGAATTTAGAAGTATAACATGTCTTGCACGAAATAATAATTAAATTCCTAAATTTTATCTTGGCACCTATATATGTCAGTTTTGCCCTGATGTCTAGGAATAAAACAATGAGCAAAACATACAAAAATACTTGACCTAAAAAAAAAAATACTTGACCTCATGGAGTTTACTTCTAAAGTCGGATAATGGGCAACAAAACCAAAAGAATAAAAGCCTACCTTAAATTAAGTGATAAATTCTATGGGGCAGAGGGAAGAACAGGTATAGAGACTAAGGAAGGTAGGCTGTGAGGAGTGTTGTTTTAATGAGATAGTCTGAAAAGGTCTCAGTAATTAAAGCAGCATTTGAGCAAAGATATAAAGGAAATGAGGGAGCAAGACTTGAGCATCTTCATAAATAACATGTCTAGTTTAAGGAAGAAGCTTTATGAGCACCTTTGGTGTAAAAGAGCCCAGCATTGCTGCAGCAGAGAGTCCAAGAAGGCCAGTCATAGGAGATGAAGCAGAGGAATAACAAAGGGGTCCTAGCATTTAGGGTCTTGAAGGTTGTTGGCATTCTTCTGGCTTTTACTCTGGATGAGATGAAATGCCATTGTGCGGGGTTTCCAAAAAACAGTTAAAGAATCTGACTTCATTTTAAAAATAATTTCTCTGGCTGCTGGTTTAGAGAATAACTGTAGGAACAAAGGTGAAATTAAGGTGTCAGTGGGCAATTGCAATAATCCAAGTGGAGCAGACCAGTTTGCTAGTGGTATAGATGATGAGAAGTGGTGATGATTCTTGATATACCTTAAAGGTACTGTGTGATAAAACTTCCTAAAGCATAGATGTGTGATGTAAGAGAAAAGAGTGATGTATAATTCCAAAGTTTTTAACCTGAGCAATTGAAAAAAATGAAGTTGTTACTTACTGAACTGAATTCTTTGAAGGGAACAGACTGGGGAGGAGATGATCAGGAGTTAATTTTCAAATTTATATTACATGTTCGTTTCCCATTACACATGCCAGTAGAAAAGATGGGTAGGCTGACAGAAACCTGGTTTGGAGTGTTAAATACATAATTCCAGGAGCTGTTGGTGAACTGCAAGAGATAGTAAATCTAGTGCACAAGTCATTGAATGATGATTTCTGGACAACTTCAGAGTTTCAGATTTAAACACCGACTGCCCACTGGACATCTCCACATAGGCATACGTGAACATCTAGAAACTCAACTTCTTTGTCTTATTAAATTTTAATCCTACAGAATCTCATGGTTAGTATTTTAGATTGAAATCTGGGATTCAGGTTTGACTCTTCTTACCCACCTACCCCAACTCAATCACCAAATCCTCCTCTCCCCTACTTCTTTTAAATATTCCCTCAATCTCTCTCTCTCTCTCTCTCTGTATCTCTGTCTCTCTCTCCCTTCTATCCATATCAACACTGTCTAAACTTTAAGTATTTTTTTTTCCCTTTTCTCTTCTTCTCCCTGCCTCTTTTGAAACAGTCCCTCGGCAAGGACTATCCACTTAGATTTGTATCCAAAGACGAAATTTGTAGGTGAAAGGAGTTAGGAGTCAGCCTTCGTTAGAGACTGGTTCATTTCAGGGTCGAAAATATGGAACGCTTAAACTTTAAGTATTAAAACTTCTTGTCTAGGTTCCCACAACAACCTCCTCCTCGCTTCTTTTCCTTTAGATTTACCATGTGGTCTTTCCCTCTTACCCGTCCATTCTTATCATACTTATTTCTTATTTTAAATTCTCAGAGGATCCTTATCTCATGAAATACAGGATTAAATACAAGCTCATTATTAATTATAAAGCCTCTACTTCTTTTTTTTTCTATAATTATATTTTATTAATTTTCATAAACATTTACAGAGATTTTGGGTTTCCATTCATTCATTGTTGCACTATTCTCTCTACCCTCCTCCCAGTTTGTTCTTGTCCAAATGCCACAGTGCTTGTCAAAGCCAGTTCTGATTAATCTTCTTTGTCGGTGTGTCCTTTGCCATTCCCTATCACTCCTCCCTGAGAGAGACTTCACCCTGAGTCATAAGGAAAAGGGGATGGCGTATTCTCTTAGCTACTTCCTGCTGAAAAGGGACGCTGTGGGTTTCAGGGTGAAGATCTTCTCTCACTACTCTAAAGGGCCCCTTTGGCAGTAGGAAACACATAGACTATTATGGAGATTGATTTTGGAATTTAGATGCACTCTTATTGATTGTGCTTGGCCATACATACCTCTACTTCTTGATTGACTATTCCAATTAGTGAGCACCTCCTTGGTGTTATTGTTCACTTTATAAGTCATTCTGGAGGGACATCTAGTGACCTTGTGACTGGGAGTTGCACTGCCAATCCAAAAGTGTGAGATTTGAATCTACCAAATTATGGGAGAAAGATGGGCTACCTCCTCCCAGTGAGATTTACAGGCTTAGAAACTCATTGGACAGTCAGTTATGAGTCAGTTCCAACATGATGGCAGTGAATTGAGTTGAGTTACTGTTTGGCTAAAAATAAAGACACCTGAGTGAATTTAGTTCTAGGCTCAAAGGATGACTAAGGACTATAGACAGGTTTCACCAGTCTTTATTAGACCAACAAATCTGTTTTTATGATTTTGTGTTTTATTCTATATTTTCCCTAATTTTTTCCAGGATCCTTTACTGTGATCTCTTTAGAGTTGTCAGGCATGGTAGCCTGGCACCACCAAGTTATTCCAAAACCAGAGTAATGGATGTTGA
>NW_006399856.1:11080274-11101929 GCF_000299155.1 Elephantulus edwardii
GAGACCGGTCCTTGGAGAAGGACATCATGCTTGGGAGGGTGGAGGGACGGCGCAGGAGGGGAAGGCCCTCTATGAGGTGGATTGATTCAGTGACTGGGATTATTGGGATGGGAGTGTCAGAGACAGTGCGATTGGCACAGGACAGAGCTTAGGGCTGTTGTGCATAGGGTCGCTATGAGTCGCAAGCGACTCGACAGCACGTAACAACAACAACTTCTTTGTTCAGGTCAAGGAAAGGCGAATAGCTGTTCCTTAGATATTTGCTCAAAAGGTACTAAAACATCAGTGACTACTAATCAAAGGTGGATATAGAATATTGTTTTTCTAGACTGTGTTACATCAGTTGACCTTGATGTCCATTTATTATCTTTTGCAGTGTGCTCTCCTCACCTTTCCCTTGTTGTTGGCTTTGACTAATGATAACTTTATATAACAAGATAATGAATTGTTACCCTATCTTGTGCCATTTTCATGATGTTATGTTTGAGTTCATTACTGAGGCTATTACTTTAATTGATCTCTTTGAGGTGCTCCCTTGTTTTTACTGACCTGTTTTACCATCCATAATATTCTTTTCTAGTAATTGGTCTTTTCTGATGATGTTTCCAAAATAAGTGAGCCTGTCACTATTCTGGTTTATTTCTTATAAAACTGATTTGTTCATAATGGCAATTTATGGGATATTAAATATTCTTGATCAATACCACAATTCAAAAGCATCCATTTTTTTATTGTTACTCATTTAGGAGAGATATAGATTGGCAATTGCATTTAATATTTCTAGTCTAACTATGTTTTATTTTGGTGAATGGCCTATTTGATCAGAAAAATATTACTTATAAATTAGTGTTTAAATTCTATAGTTTTTGTACTGTTAAATTCCAGCTAAGTTAACATTTAATCTTGGCAAACAGAACTTTTCTTATTGAGGAAACCAATTACTGAGAATTGCTTATTCCAGTGAAATTAAGAATTCCCTTCCATTTATTTTTTCAGACATAATGTTCTAAATTTATGGTAAACAATATTTTTAGCTTACTGCTATGATAGTTTCTAGTTAATAGTTACTCAGTTTATATTCTAGAATTAGTTAAGAGATGTAAAACGTGTTTGTGAATCAGTTACTTTTTAGTAAGTATTTGTGCACTTATACCAGTTTGGAGTCAGCTATGTGAAGCAGCTGGATGCTGGCTGGAAGGTTGATTTAATTGTAAGTTGAGTGTAAATTGTTTGATGGTTTTTTATTTTGTTAACAATAGAATGTAAGCTGATTGGTCATTTGGTTTTAGTTAACAATCAGCTGTGGTCTGAAAGCCTCTGTTTAAATCAATCAGAACCTGGTGGGTGGGCCTTTGTATTTAAAAGTAGTTAGTCAGCCCTGGTGTTGTGTTTGGGGAGAACATTGTCCTAAGAGGTACAGCACTTGTCTGTCCATTTACTGTACAGAGATAAGCTGGGCTTGCTGTGATAATGCAAGCTCTGCCACAGGTGTGTCAAATGCCATGAGGGTTACCCATGGTGGATGGGGTTTGGTAGCGCTCCCAGATTAAGATAGTCTTGGAAGCAGGATTAGCATCCACCTCTTAACATTTGAAAGAACACTAGAGGAATGAGGATAGTTATAGAATGGGGTTCAGATCTTTTGTTCAGAGAGTCGCTATGAGTTATACTCGACTAGATGGCACCTAACAATAACAACTTTTTTGTTTAGGTTTTATCTTTCCCTGTCTGCTTGCTTGTGCTGTGCATTTGAGCCTACCTATGTCAGCTTGCCTCTGAAAACCTTCTGGAGGGTCAGCTATGGGTTAATTCCTACTTGAAGGTACTCAACAACAGCAAGACGGTGGCAGCCCGAGTAGCACAAACTGTCAAGCTCTTGGCTGAATCACTGAAACTTGGGCAGTTCAAATTCACTAAGAAGAACCTTGGAAAAGAGCCTGGCACTCTAAGATCACAGCCATCAGACACCCTATGGGGTGTGGTTCTACTCTAAAACATGTGGGATTAGATAGATTTACCTCAACATCAAAGGTTTATTTGTGACTCAATCTTCAAAATGGAATTTAAGGCCGTCTTCTTTCAGGAAGCATCTCTAGACAGTCTCCTGATAGGTTAGTATACTATGCACCTACAGTATTACCTATTTTCCTGATTTAGCTCTGCAAACTGGATTGTTAGTAACTCCTGGGCCTGTAACCGCCCTCCCCCCCCCCCTTTTTTTCCTATGAGCTTCTTGAAACTAAAGCTTGATGGATTGATCTTTATCTCTAGCCTTTATCAGAGTCAGCTGTATGTGATATAACAAATGTTTCCTGACTAAAAAAAGTGGCCAAATAAAAACTAGTGTTGAGAGAAGTTTATCTCATGAAATCATGGTAATACTGCTTACCTGAGCATTTTTACATGCGTCCAGGCAAGTAATAATTATGTCAGCAAGAATGGTGCTTTCCTCTTCTCTGTTCTTGCTAGATTTTTAAGTCTTCTGTTCTAACTACTGCTCTATTTTTGCTTGGAAATAAAAATACTTTTAATATATCTTGTAAAGGATAATATATTCTTGGTTTTGTTTTGTGTGTGTTTTTTTTTAAATCATTACATTCAGCTTTTGTTGAGTAACTTGATAAATTAATATGCCAACTTTTATAATACTGTGTTCTATAGTATCTGGAAATTTGGCATGCATAGTCTATGGAAATGAAATATCATATTTTAGAATAATGTTGAAGGGTTATATATTCTTAATTTGGGGTTAAATGGGGGTATATACAATGCCTTCTCATGCATATAAAATACTGCAGACTTTACAGTAACTTTGGTTTTCTTCCTTGAGGTTTTTTACATTTAACCTCTCTTATTTGGGTCATTATTTCCCCACCAAATAATCCTGCTTTTAAAAAAAGTATAGTGAACTGTAAGAAATTTTAAAATTTACTATCAAGGTTTTACTTAAGGCCTCCAAACTGTAAGCTCAAAGATCAAATTAGTCTGTACTGCTGGGAAATGCTTACTTCCTAGGGATGTTTGATGAACAACTTAGACAATGTATGTAGAAATTAAATGTATGCACAAATCTATGAAGAATTTGTGTAATCATTAGTTTTACACCTGTGTCCTCTTCCATAAACTCAATGATGGAAAGAATCTTGTTTGATGCCATCTTCCCACTGACTATTACAAAAAAATGTGTTTAGTAAGCATTTAGTTTTGGCAAATATATGGATATTTAGTTTTTATACTTATTCTCTTATAGGAGAAATCTGTACTCTCCAGTAATTTGATAGCTTCACAATTCCCTCTAGTTAACCTCTGAATTTCTAGCTATATGTACTTTCCCCCTAGTCCAATTGTATGATATACCCTCCACTCAAGGGGAGAACTAGTGATACTTTTCTTACTTCTCTGCTTATTTTTAATTGTTTTAAAAAATGTTCAGCTCATTGTTAACAGATGTCTTGGACTGTTAACGTTTTTCTTTAACACATTTAATGTTTACCCCTTTTTCTCATTTTCTATTGTCAGAGAATAGGGCAGTCCTATGAATATGGTAAATAGCCAATAAATATTTATTTCATTTCCTAACAACCCATTGGCTTATAATTTTTATTCCAAGTAGGTAAAGAAATTTCCTGAAACTCCTTCCTGACACCTACTAAAGTGTAATTACTCTTTTGCTAATCCCTTTTGTTAATTTCATTGAGGAGTCTCTCAGTAAATTCAGCTTGCCGTGAATAAAATCTGCAGCGTGTCACAATCTCCTAGAAAATCCAGCCATAGGCGGTTGATTTCGCAATTCAAATAATCTGTGTCCTATTTTCCTATACTTCCTTGCATTTCCCATTAACCTATCCAATTAATAAGGCTGAGATAACAGCAGTTGTCATTCTGAATCGCTTCATGCTTTCCATCATTCCTGGTGGAAACTGGGAGCTCAAGAAAGCCTGTAATCCACCATCTAAGGAGCTAAATTTAGAGTTCAGTTTAAAAAAAACACAACCCAAACCCCAAACTGCGTGCGTGGCCCGGGAAATGCCCGGGTGGTTAGCAGGGAGCGAGCGCCGGGCCAGGTGCAGGACTCTCCAGAGATGTTTCCATGCGTCCCCAGCCAACCGGCTCCACATAAAACTCCGTTTATTTATTCGCGCTACTGCAGAGCCGAGTTAACTCTAGCGTCACTCGGAGCAGCTCCGCACACAGAAAAATACTTCAGGGTCGCGGCTCTGCAGGTTTCAAGAAAAATGTAAAAAATCCACTAAGGCAGATTTGTCCTTCCTATCTCAGGGACCCTGGGGGGTCGTTCTGAATTAGGGTCTGGAATTACGAGCAGGTCCCAGATGAAAGCACATGCAGGGAGAGGAGTGTCGACGCAATGTTCAAACGTGCCCCTCGGACCCCAGGTCGGACCGTGCCGACGCCGGGAGCCCACGCGGGCGGCAGGGCGTGAGGGGCAGCCGGACTTAAGCCCGGCGCTTTGTTGTGTCCTTTCACAGGAGCGGCGAAGCTGCGGCTGGAAGTCGTCGCCGGGTGGTTTCTGTTTCTTCTCCGGGCCGTCACGGTGGACCGAGAAAGCCCGCGGGGCCGCCGGCCGAGGCAGCGGGCGCGCCGCCACCTCCAGGTTCGAGCCAGGGGCGCCTACCGCTTCCAGAACGCTCCGAGGCGCTTCTGCAGGTCCCACTCCCCCGCCGGGGTTTCCCCCACCACCCACTCATTTGCATAGCGCGGCCCCTCCCCCGCAGCTATTGGCCAACGCCCCGCCCCGCCCACTGCCCCGCCCCGCCCCCTCCGAGGCTGGGTTCCGTCCCCCGAGCTGCCTGGAGCTGCGGGCAGCGGGTGGACTGTTAAACCGCGGCGGCGGCCGGGGCGGGAGCGGGGCGCGCTCTGGAGACGAGTCAGCGGCGCCTCTGGTGGGGGGAGGCGGGCGGGCAGCTAGAGATCACCTCAGCAGCCCCCACCACGGCCGAACCGAAGGTGCGGCGGCGGAGGGGAGCCGGGGCGCCCCAGCAGGCGAGTGGCCGGCGTCTCAGCGGCGGGCTAAGGGGGGTGGGTCTCTGCTGCCGGGGGACCGAGGCAGCGCGGGGAGGGAAGCGCGGAGAAGACCGCTGGGTGAACTTGCGGGACAGGCGACCGATCGGCAGCCTCTTCCTCACCTCCCCACCCGTCACCCCGAGTGCTCCGGGCTGCCGGGCTGTGGATCCTGGTACTGGATCGTGCTGTAGGGCAGGGGTCGGACCTCAGCCAAATTTAAACGGCTAAATCTAACAGCTTTGGCAGAAGCTGAAGGGCGGGGAGGGAAGCGGGGAAGGGAGGGGCGGAGGCGGACCTAGAGGCTGGTCACGTGGGGCCGGGGCGGGCCTTGGCTGGCCTCCCTTTTGTCTCGCTGGCGCGTGCGCAGAATGTGAAACACGTGGCCTCCTGGGCCCGCCCCTTGTCTCGGCGGCGGCGCCCAGCCCTCCGCGGTTGGAGTGTCCGCCTGGGGCCATCGGGAGCCGTTTGTTGGTCCTGCTCGTTGTTTATCACTTCGGGCTAACGTGTATTTAGCCCTTAGAATTAGTTGAGGTGGAGAAGAGTCTAGAGGGTTAATTAAGCGTCGTTGCTCTCAACTGATTAGAATGTCATTTCTCAGCGTGGAAGTGTGGGATGTCCGTGGTGTTTGATCGGAACAGGGTTATATGTGTCGTCTGAGAAATCGCAGGAAAGAGCGCTGGCATCCCAGCCAGGAAGAAGACAATAGACATTCTTGTCATGAATGTTTTTCACTCCCAGTGGATTCTTGTTTAGCTCGTCCCTGCCCTTCCTGGCCACTAACGTGTCCGCTCCTTTCTCAGTTTTGCTCTGCTATCGCGAGGGACTGTGTTTTATTATGGGCAAGATTCCCTCTCTGATTCCTCTAACTTAACAGGTACTGACAAGATCTAAAGGAATAGTTATTCTTCGTCCTACTTGAACCAGTTTGCCTAAATTTGTGCCAAGTTTGGGGCCGTAGACTTATTTTTTAAAAAAATAAGTACTGGCAGGATGGTGCAAGCTTATTAGCAATAAAACTTGGTGAGATATTTACAGATACTTTATTTAGTCTAAAAGACAGTGCTCTTGACTATGAAAAAGTGGCTCTAAAAATACTAAAGAAAAGCCTAGTGTTCTGGAATGCGGATTGCCGGGGGAAGAGATTCAGCTGACCGCGCGGTCTCTTGCGTTTTTCCAACTCTTGCTGTTTCCTTAGACAAGTCACAACGACTATGACCTCAATCTCTTGTTTCCTCTTGCCTTTTCACAGTTTTGTCCTTGCTCTATGAGATTGTTAGGAGGATCAAGTGCTAAGAGCGTCTTGTAATCTTTACGTACACTACCCATAACTGTAATTGCCAAGTTACGTGCTTTTATAACAAAAATCCGACCTAGCCAACATACCAGGGCACTCACTGTACAGCACGCTTGTGCCACGAGATAAGATATATTTGAGTATTTTCACAGTCTCTTTTATTATATTTGATTCTTTCTTAGCTACCATCGACTTACTCAGGTCAGTGTCAAGGCCACTATTTCCGCCGTGCAGTTAGGATCTTAATCTAGGTAGTCAGGTAATCAATCATCACTTCTCTTCCCAGGCCTTTCTGAAGTATTTTCTCCCTCTCTTTTTTTTATATTTTATTTTATTATTTTGTGTCTGTGTTTGTGTGTACCGTCAAATCTGATCTGACTGGTACATGAGGAGATTGTCCCTCCTTCTCCAGGAAAGCATCTGGTGGATTTGAACCTCACACCTCTGGGATTGCAGTACAGCTTCTTGCCACTAGGCCACCAGAACTCCCCTGAAGTATTTTTTGACATGAAACTCTTCCTCTTCTTAACACTCATTTTAGAACATTGCTGGGGGTTTTTTTGTTTGTTTTTTTGTTGTTTCCTTTTTTTTTTTAACGTTTTTTATTGTCTTGATTAAAAAGAAAATAGTGTTTGTCAGACAGCAGTGGGTTGTGTTTAAAGGTCTTTTTTTTATAAAGTATTTGGGACGGGAGAGAAATGCAAATAAGAAAAATCATTTGTGTTGCTCCAGTTTTTCATATTCATGTATGTACATCATTCGTAATATTTGGACTATATGGTATTTTTTTACATTTTTTATTATATGTATTTTCACTCAGTTTTGCCTTTCAATGACATGTTGTTTGAAAATACTATTTTTAGCAATTGATGAACATTTCATAATATAGCTCAAATGTTCAATATTTCTATTTAGCAGATGTTGAGGATATTATTTTATTAGTATACATTTCCCCCATCCCCGTACAGAATACCCGTTTACACAGGTTTTTTAATTTCTTTTTCTGAGATTTGCAGGATCCAAGATTCTGGATTTTTTTTAAGGCTCTTGCAACATTACTGAATTAACTTGCAAAATGTATTAACTTAGACACATCTGCTGATATGAGGATTCCTTCCATCATCTGGTATTAGCAGTAAAACAAAAAACCCTGCTTTACTTTGCATTGCTTTGTTTGCTTATGTCTGACCTGTGTTTTCTTTCTTAATGTCTCTAAACTTGTTTTTCTTTCTAATGTATTATAAGCTGTTTGAGGGAAAGGAATGTATTTCACATTGGACAGGCTGTTAATCGTGTAGCAGTGTATGCTTAGTAAATAACCTGTCAGTTGAATACTTATGTGTGTGTACCCTTGTGACCTCTGGTAAGTCAGGAAATAGTATCTTCTGCTTTCTGTTCAGTGTGAGTGTATTGTTGACAATACACTGTTAGCTTTTCACTGATCCTGTTCACAGGGGGCAGCCTCACTCCTGTTATCACAGTTATAAATTCCAGTGTTGGACGACTTCTTATTATCCGGCTCCATCATTATACAAGACATCTGCCAGTTTGGGGTCATACTGTCACTGTGAGTCATAGTCAACTTGATGACACCTAACAATAACATCCTGATGTTACTTTAAAGCTACATCATTTCTTCATTCATTCATCTAAGAAAACTTGGTGACACAGTGATTAAGTGCTTGGCTACCTACTGAAAGTGCCAGGATTTGAACCATTCACTACCTGGGAGACTGTGTAGCAGTCTGTTGTTATAAAGATTTTACACCCTTGGACGCCTTATTGTACGATCTTCTCTGTCCTGGAGGATCTTTACAAGTTGGAGTCAGTTTGATGGGAAAGAGTTTTAATATTCCATTATCTCCTTTAGAATTCACTCAGGTTTTATCCTAGTCATTCTAGTTTCGCTTTTACATCATTTTCTGTATTTTTCTTTTTTTAAAAAAATACCTAATGTTGTAAGGTTTCTTTGTTGCCTTAAACAGATTGTTCTTGTTAGTCCTCTGTTGTCATTAGCCATAGCATCTTCTACCTTTTTGGGGGGGAGGGGGTGTCACAAACCTCATATATGATATGCACTCCTTGTTTTCAGTGTATTTATACAGTTACCTGTGCTCATGGCTACAACAAATAGTTTGAAATAAAGGCAATCATAATGATGGTACAGGATAAGGCACAGTTCATAGGGTCACTAGGAGTCATTGTCAAGAGCATCTAACAACATATTATTAGTGGGTGGTTAAAGGAGGGAGGAAATCTCTTACTTCAGGTTTGTTATTATGTTTATAACTACTTACTGATTTGGTGCATTAAGTTATTAAAACAGCACAGAATGAGCTTTTTTAACAACTCAAGTGACAGCTAATAGGGAGTTGTGGTTGTTGTTGTTAAGTGCTACTGAGTCACGTGTGAACAACAGATTTGAACCTCGCACTACTACCCTGCACCATGCTCATGGGTGTCAATCTTTAGTCAGCTTATTCAGTGTCCAACTTTGAGCTACATAGGAAGTAACTGGTCCATGGCTTGGATCTGATACACCTTATTATTTCAGTTGATGTCTTTGACTCGTTAGCACTTTGAAAAGGTCCTTGACAACACCTTTTCCCAATGCAAGACTTTTTTTGCTTTCTTTCTTAAGTGATGATAGGTGTTGATTATGGATCCAGGTAAAATGAAATCACTGATAACTTTAGTCTTTTCTCCATTTATCACAAAATGCCTATTAGACGAGTGAGAATTTTTTCTTTTCCTTGATACTGAGCTTCAATCCATATTGAAGGTTATAGTCTTTGATCTTTTTGAAGTGTTTCAAGTCCTGTTTCAGCAAGCAAGGTTGTGTCATCTACATAATGCAGATTGTTGATGAGCTTTCCTCCAATCTGGATGCCATATTCTTCATATAGGAAATCAGTAGCTATTTTATGACTTTAAAGCATAAAACTCCTTATACCTCTAGTTTTCTGAGTATTACAGAATTGGGATAAAATGTATCTCTTTGGAATGCTGTTGTTGCTGTTGTTAAGTGCTGCCAAGTCATCAAGTTGCAGGCGACTCATAGCGACTCAATGAAGGAGAGTCCTCGACGCTTGGGTGCCTTTCATCCTCTCTCCAGGTTCATAGGGTTTCTGGAGGCAAGCTATTGTGGAAGTGAATGCCACTCCTCCTTCCAAGCTTGTTTTATTTTTTTTTTTTTTTTTCTTTTTTCGAAGTCTTCTATGTAGTCACCTTTGGTAATGATATGCCATAAAAAACCTTAGCACACATCCAAAACATTTAAAGGGAAGACAATACTTTTGCATGGTGTCTGGCTGTGTAAATTACAGACAAAAGAACACAGTATTCAGCCATGCCACCAAGCTTGTTTTAATCGGGGAGCTCCACCCCACTCTCTGTCCGCATTGGGTAAGTGGCCATTAACGCATTTGACACATCAGTGTCACAGTGTTCAGCCTCACAGCAACCACA
This sequence comes from Elephantulus edwardii, assembly GCF_000299155.1. Taxonomy (NCBI): domain Eukaryota; kingdom Metazoa; phylum Chordata; class Mammalia; order Macroscelidea; family Macroscelididae; genus Elephantulus; species Elephantulus edwardii. Next base: position 11,090,059 of record NW_006399856.1, read on the forward strand.
AGTTACCGCTGGACGGCAACTTGTATGCCAGGGCTATGCTGAGACTCTGCTAATATTTTTTAAAGTATTTAAAAACTTTTGTTTTCTAATGTACCCATGTGAAATGAGATGTATATGATTTGAATGTTGTGTGAATGCCACATTGGTGCCTGCTCATGCTTTTTCTTTGAACATCTCAAGTTTTATGCTTTAACAGTGATTGTCAGTGTGCTGTGAGTGACTCACTCTTTTTTTTATTGGGTTTCGAGCCTGTGCCATTAGCAGTTTCTTCATATCTACTCTTGGTCCTTCTCACGTTAGTGAACCTCAGAACTTTTAGTGTCGTTAGTTGGTCCTTTAAACACTTGGACATTTTTAAGGGATTGTAGTGATTGTTGAGTGGATAGACCTGCCTCAGGAATAGTGGCATGCAGTGATATTGCCCCTTTGTGGTGTTTAGTAAAGGAGCCATGGTGGTACGGTGACTAAAGTGCTCAACTGCTAACCAGAAGATCAGGGATTTGAACCTGCCAGCTGCTCAGCATGAGGAAGAGGTGACAGTCTGCTTCAGTGAAGAGTCACAGCTGTCAGAGGCCTGAAAGGCACTTCTCCCCTGTAGTGTCAGGACACAGAGTCACTCACTGTGCATTGGAATCAACTCATCAACAGTGAATTGGGTTTTTGAGGTGGTTTAATAACCTCTCCTCTTGCCCCTAATTGGTACTTCTCCATTGCCACTTGTACTTCATAATAATGAAGAAAAGGAAACAAAGGTAACACTGAGTTGAAAAATACTCTTATTTCACAGTAAACCTTTTAGATGGAAAATACAGTGCAGTACATACGTAAATCATTAATGGACATTTGTTATGGCGTCAAGACGTATGCTTTACAGGCCATATAACAGACTGTGCCAGTATTCATTTAGTGCGGCCACTTTGTGCAGAAGAGATTTGAGATGCACATGTTATGTGGAGAAAGCTGTTGTGTTTGCTAGGTCCCATTTTCTGATCAGGATTTCTAAACTTTGAAGTACCCTTCTGAGCCCATGGATGGCCATTGCCATAATGGATTTATTCGTCACATGACTGTTAAGGCTTTGCTTCCATTCTGACACAACCAGGAATTTTCAGTGATGTTATGCTGTCTTTCATTTTTCTTTACATTTTTATTTGGCTTACATTTTATTGGCCTTACCATTAGTTAATATTTAGCTTTATGAGCTCAAGTTGAAGTAAAAAATTATCCAAACCTCAAACTCTGCTGTCAAATCAGAACCAACCCATGGCTGACCTTTCCAGAGGCTATAAATTTCCTGGGGAAAGATTGCTCATCTTTCTCCCTCAGAGCAGTTGGTAGATTCAGACTTCCTATCTTTGGATTGATACTGCAACTTCCTACCCACTAGGCTACTAGAGCTCCCTAGTAAATGTGATAGTTCTCCTCTAAATGTAAATTTCTGGTTCCAAGTTGAGATACATAGACAAGAAAATTACCCTTTTATAACCAGATGAGTCATGTATTATAACTGAATAGTAATTCTTTCTGCTTGAAATATGATCTGTTTATGTATTATGTGGCCACCCAAGTGGCTTTATCTTTTAATTAAATTCCTTTGGCTTCAAAGAGCATTCCTTTTTAGGCATGGTCTTCAAACTGGAAGAAGTTGTTGCTTGTAAATATCACTGCAGGACTTTGAACAGGTTCTTCCTGGTTTAATCATGTCTAAAAAGCATTGACTCATAATTTTCTTTGTATTCTTGCATATAAAGCACTGAGCAGTTAATGCCCAGGTCTTACAAAATTACTGCAGTTTTTCCTGCTGTGAATTGAGATGTTCCATGATATTACATTTAAAGAAATCTTAGGTAAACTACACTCCGTTTGTTTTTAGACTTTTACTTGTTCCTATGGAGGATCTTGCCGTGCATCTGAGAGGTTATGGGCCATACTGGAGTCGATGCCTCCCAACAGCAACGACAGTTACAACAGCAACTAGTTCCTATGTATTTCTATTGTCCAGTGTGAACTCATTCTCATGTTTTGTTGTTTTGAATATATTTGACCCTTATGAACTACAAAATAGAAATTTTTAGCCCACAGAGGTGCTCATAATTTGTTAAAGAAATGTCTTTTTTTCTTACTGTTATTACATGGATCTGAAACATGTTTATGTTTTAAGTTTGGAAACAATTTCATCTTTGGCCTTAGTTTATTAGTTAAAGGGATTCTTTCTTTCCCAAAGTATGTTTTCGGTCAGTAAATAACATCTTAAGATAGGTGAAAGGAGAGGCAATTGTCAATAAAAGAATGATTGGAAGGGACAATGCTTGTTGGTAGTCTTATTACCTTCTAGCTGGACAATGACTAGGGAGGATAGAAGGAGAATTGATGCCTTTGAGCTGTGGTGCTGGAGAAGAGTACTGAATGTATCATGGGCTGCCAAGAAAACAAACAGGTTCAGCCTGGAGAGGGTTTAAACTAGGCTGCTCCATGGAGGCAAGGATTCTGAAGCTTCGTCTGACATACTTTGGACTTGTTGCAAGGAGGGACCAATCCTTGGAGAGGGATGTCCTGCTTGGGAGGGTGGAGGGACAGCGCAGGAGAGGAAGACCCTTGATGAGGTGGATTGATTCAGTGACTGGGATAATGGGAGTAGGTGTGTCAGAGACAATAATATTGGCACAAGATAAAGCAGGTTTAGAGCTATTGTATATAGGGTAGCTATGAGTTGCAGGCGACTCAATGGCACATAACAACCACCACCGCCTTTGGGTTGATGGCATAACTCTTTACCACTAGCCCTTGATTATGTTACTCCTTTGCCTAAATGTGCCTAGGAGTTTTCCTATGGCTTCTGTAAAATGTTAGATGATTTAGTTTCTTTTCATACTATCACTGTCTCTCTGGCTTATTAATTTCTACACATATTTGCCCTTACTATTCTACAAACACACCATGTTATTCCTTTTTGAAGACTTTTTATTCCCACTACCTTTGAATTGGTTCTAACTCATGTTTGCAAGGCTGTGCATCTTTATGGGAGGAAATGGCCTCAGCTTACTCCTCTGGAGCAGTTGGTAGGCTTGACCGTACTTTTTGGTTAGTAGCTCACCATGTAATTTACTCTGCCGCTAAAGCTTCCAAAGTTACTAGTTGTTTTATGTGTGGACAGCTGTTCTGTGTTGTTACGATACCATTTTCTGATCAGGATATCTTAAGTCTTTAATAACCTCTGGTGGCCTAGTCTGTAAAAAGTTATACTACTAACTCAAGGTAGCCTATCTCTGCTGGTTCAGATCCACTAGCCACTCAGAGGCAGAAAGATGAGCATTCTCCTCCATGTGAGTGAATGCCTCACAGATCCAGTGGAGGGGAAGCTATGAGTTGGTTCTGTCCTGACAATGAAGAATGAATGTGAAATAATAAGCCTAGGGGACTGTGGATAGATGTTACTTTGATTTTTTGTAGTGTGTTACTGTATTAAGACTTTGTTTCCATTCTCTCAAGACCAAGAATTCTCAGGCATGTTATTTTCAATTTTTTTCTTTACATTTTTAAATTTGACTTATATTTTATTTAGTTAATTATGAGTTAATATTTAATCATGTGAAAATGGAAGTAAAAATGTGTAGATCTGGTACATATGATAGTGCACTTCTGATAAAAATTTCTGGATCTAAGTTGATGTACATAGAGACAAAAAAGTGACTAATACCAAATGAGTCATGCATTATAATTGAATTAATAATATATACTTGGACTACTATCTCTTTATGTTTGTACCTATTACTTATGAAAGGAACTTCATGGAACCAGTAGGGATTATTTTGAGGTGAATGAACCTGGGAATTGACATTTTAATGCTGTTGAATAACCTAATTCATGGATGCAGTTTGTTTAGATTTTCCGTGATTTCTTTCATGTATTTTCCTGACTATATTAAATTTCAGATCAAAACCAAACGTGTCTGCCGAGTAGATGGAATCAAGGCAACTCCATGTGTGTCAGAGTAGAACTGTACTGCATGGTGTTTTCAGTGACTGTAATCCTACAGATCACCAGACTATCCTTTTATAGTGCTATTGGATGGATTCAAACCACCAGTCAGTTAATAGCTAAGTGCAACCGTACGTCCCAAAGAATACCTTATATATCTATATATTTGTGTTTTGTTGAGCTACTAGATCTGTTTTTAAAGTTTTTATTTTCCACTTTGAATTGTGGTGTTGGTGAAATACCACAGACTGCCAAAGGGACAACCCAGTCTCCTGGAAAAGTGGTAGCCAGGGTGCTCCTTAGAGGCACAGGTGCCAAGACTTCATCTCACGTACTCTGAGCATTTTATCAGGGGGTCAGTTCTTGGAAAAGTACATCAAGCTTAGAAAAGTAGAGGATCAGCATAGGAGAGAAAGGCCCGCAGTCATAATGCAGTCACTACAATGTGAGAGGTGTGCAGATGGCACAGGAGTGCCCAGCGCTTCAGTCTGCTGTGCTTAGGGTCACTAGGAGTTGGCTTTGACTTACTGAACAACAGCGTATGTGGGAATACATCTGATTTTTACATGTTGATCTTGTACCCTGCTACACCACTGAGTTAATTTATTCTAGGAAGGAGATTTTTATAGTTTGCTTTGATTTTCTGTGTGGACGATTATGTCATCTACGACTAGAGACACTTATTTTGTAGCCTTTTATTTTCTTTTGTTCCCCCCTTGTTGATTGGGAATTCAGCATTCAGGTAGAATGGGAATAGACATGGCAGACAGTCTATCTCGCTCCAGTTTTAAGTTAAAAGCATTTAGTCCTATTTTATCTTTAATTATGCTATAATCTCATGGTTTTTGTGTAGATACTTTATTTGGCTAAAGACTTTCTCTTTTCTTCCTAATTTGCCTTTTCTTTAATTATAAATGGGTATCAATTTTTTTGGCATCTGTGGGGAATGCAGGGTTTTTTTCTTTTATTCTGTTATGGTAAACTGATTTCACTGATAGTTGGTTTGTTTGGGTTTTTTTTTTTTTAAGTTTAACCTGCCTTGTATTTCTGAAATAAGTTACACTTGGTAGTGACAGATTGTTTTATTTATATGTATTGTTGGGTTTGTAACATTAGTTGAATAATTACAGTTGTGGTAGATGTTACTATTTTTAACTTCCTCTGCCCTGGAACACCTTTAGACATAATGATCCACTGGTTAGTTTGTTTATTAATGCTGTCAGTAAAGGCATAAGAATAACCCTCTGCCAGACATTGTTCTAATGCTGGAGATTAAAACAATGAACAGAAGAGAGTTCCCACTCTTAGACTGTTCCCACTCTTAGACCTAAAAGTAATCTAATGTCAAATAATGATGAGTAGTAAAGTAGAAGGTAATCTAATGTCAGGTAGTGACTAGCAGGTAGTGAAGAACAAAGACGCAATGTAAGGGTAGAGTCATGAAATAAGGGACAGAGGGTATGATACATATTTGTAAGGGAAGGACTCTGCTTATGTGACCTTCCAGTGAAAACCTGAATGAATGGAGGGAACCAACTGAGATTTGTGAGAAGCTGCCTCAGGCTAAGAGAATAACAAGCACAAACCCTAGAGGCAAAGTTCACCTAATTCAGGAATTGTTTGGAAGCCTGTTATTTTGGCATTGAGCGAGCCATCCAGGGACTTGATAAGGTAGAACTTTGTATTGCAGTATTAGGACAACGTTAGATTTTGTTCTGAGTATAATGGCAACCGCTCGTTCACTCAGCAAATATTTCCTGAACACCTGCTCACAGACACTTCTTCATGTATTGGGGATACAGTAATTGAAGTAGTTAAGAAGTCCAAGTCTTTATAGCATTTCTTTCCTTCATTTCATCTATTTCCTTGAGTTTCTTTTTGTGGCAAAATGTAGAGACTACTTCAGGACTGTAAATTTATAAAGATACACTTGGGAATAGATTACAGAGATTTTGTGGGCCTTCTATGGACTACAGGCAAAAAGTCTTCATATAAAGCAACTGCTGTGTAACATACCAAAATTTGATTACTTAAAGTCACATTATCTCACAGATTCTGTCAGTCAGCAATCTAGACATGGTTTAGCTGGGTGCCTCTCTAATGCAAGGTCTTTCAAAGGGCTGCAGCGTTAGTACTGGCTTGGCCTGCAGTTATGGTTTGGCTGAGGGAAGATTTGCTTCTCTGCTGTGGGCAGATCTTTGCTGTCTGTAGGCTGGGGACATCACTTCTTTCCCTTTGGGAGCCTCTCCAGCTCATAACATGGCAGGTAGCTTTCTTGGGTGAGAGAATGATAAAATGGAAATATTAATCCTTTTTTAACCTAATCTCAGAAGTAATGTTTGAGCACTCTATTGCATTGTTTACTAGAATTAAATCATTGAATCTGTCTGCTTCTGAGGAGAGAATTACAAGGGCATAAATACCAGAAGGTGGAGATTATTAGGATCATTTAGGAAATTATGTGCTAGATGCAGAAAGCTTTAGATCTCTTAAGAGAAATAATGTGTGTATACACATATGTCTTTTATTAGGGATGTACCATTGAGCTGGAACCGATGGATAGCTGACCCTCTAATGGATTTTCAAGAATAGTAAATCACAAGGAAGAAGATTGCCCTTCTTTCTTCCAAGAAGCAGCTGGCAGATTAGAACAGTGTATCTTTGTGTTGGCAGCACAATTATTATCCAGTATTCCGTAATGGGTACCCATGGTGGACAGTGTTTGCTGGAGCTTCCTGACTAAAACAAGCCTGGAAGCAGGAGCGGCATCCACTTCCGAAATGGCTTGCCTTTGGAAACTCTTATGTACAAACAGTGCTCAGGCCTTTCGTTCATAGGGTCGCTGTGAATCGTCTACGACTCGACGGCACCTAACAACAACAACAACAACAACAACAACAACAACAACAACAACAACAGTAGTTGTTGTGTGCAGTGGAGTTGGAACTGATCATAGACAACCCTCCAGCGGTTTTCAGAGGCAGTAAATTACACAGTGGGAGATTGCGCATCCTTATTCCACAGAGCATCTCGTGGATTGCACTGCAGCTTTTACCCCTAGGCCAGCAGAGCTCCTTGTTTATTAGTTGTCCTTAGGTGCCATGGAGTCAAGTACAACTCATAGTGAACCCTGCCCTATCCTGTGCCATCCTCATTATCACTGCCATACTTGAGCCCACTGTCGCAGTCATCATGCCATTTCATTGAGGGCCTTTGTGTCTTTCCGACCACCATGGAAATGTGCTCCTTGATTTGTTCAGCATATAGATTGAATAGATATGGAGAAAGGATACAATCCTGATATATACTTTTCCTCATTTTAAAATGCAGTGTTCTCTTGCTCTCTTCCAACAACAGCTTCTTGGTTCAGGTATAAGTTTCATATGAGCATAATTAAGTGTTCTGGGATTCATTTTTCTCAGTGTTAGCTAGACAGCTTGTTATGATCCACACAGTCTAATGCTTTTTCATAGTCAATAAAACACAAAAAGACATTCTTCTGGAATTCTTTCCTTTTAGGCAGGGTCCATCTGGCATCAGCAATGATAACCCTGATACCACAGCCTCTTTAAAACCCAGCTTGAGTGCTCGCTTCGGCAGCACATATACTAAAATTGGAACGATACAGAGAAGATTAGCATGGCCCCTGTGCAAGGATGACACGCAAATTCGTGAAGCGTTCCATAAAAAAAAAAAAAAAAACCAAAACAACCCAGCTTGAATTTCTGGCAGTTTTCTGTTAATGTATTATTCTAGCTTTTTTGGATAATCTTTAGCTTGCATGTGAGAGTAATAATATTGTTTGCTTTTTTTTGTGTGTGTGTGAGAAAAATTTATATTTAGAATTAGCCAGCTGGACTTAGTTTGCTTTTGTTGTTATATGCTGTCGAGTCCCTACTCTGAACCCTGCCCTGAGCCAGTCTGACTAATTCTGATGCAATAATCCCAATTGCCCCAGATAGTGTATCAATTCATCTGATCTGCAGTCGTCTTCTCCTGCACTGTCCCTCCACCATTGCTCCACCATTGTCCTTCTCCAAGGACCAGTTCAGTCCCTCCTGTCCAAAGTATGTGAGATGGAGCTTCAAAATCCTAGCCTCCAAGGAGAAACTTGGTTTCTAAGCAGACTTGTTTGTTCTCTTGGCAGCCCATGGTAGGTTTAAGACTCTTCTCCTGCACCACTGTTCGAAGGCATCGTTCAGTTCTTCTTCTGTCATCTTTAGTCATTGTCTAGTTCTCTGATGCATAACAAGTAATTGTGAAAACCACGTCTTGGATCAAACACACCCTCATCTCTAGATTGACATTGCTTTTCAGTACTCTGGAGAGGTCCCTGGACTCAGTTTAGCTGATCCCAGTTTGTTGGCAACATTTAAAGTATCACAGTCAAAAACAAGTCAAACTCGGGCCTTCTTCTCTCCATCAGGCCTAATCAAGGTGCTGACCTTGGCCTCTTCAGTGTCATAGAGCTTCTTTACAGCTTGTTTAATTTGGTGCTTGTTGGCCTTGACATCCACAATGAACACAACTGTGTTGTTATCGTCTGTCTTCTTCATGACTGACTCATTGGTCAGGGGAAACTTGATGATGGCTTAGTGGTCAAGCTTGTTTCTCCTGAGGTCGCTCTTCCAGGAGTTTCGGGCAGTCTCCAGAGTCTCAGTGTCTTAGGCCGGAAGAAGGTGGGTGAAGTGCAGATCCTTTTTTTTTTTGGCTATGGATGCCCTTCAGGACTCCTTCTTGGCTTTAACGCCTTTGCTTTGGCTTCAGTTTTGGGAGGGGCAGGGGCAGGGGTTTCCTCCTTCACTTTTGGCACCATCTTCATAGAAAAGCTATTTGATAATTTTCATATTGTATTAAATTGCCTTTGTGGGTAATAGGAATAAATATGGATTTCTTCCTGTGAGTTAGCCAAGCAGCTGTCGTCCAAATGTCTTGGCACTGACTAGTGAGCACATCCAGGGTTGTATCAGTTATTTGAAACATGGCAATTGGTATTCCGTCAATCTCTGGGGCCTTATTTTTCACCAGTACCTTCAGTATAGCTTGAAAATCTTTTTTTATTACCAGTGGCTTTTGTTCATTTGGTACTTCTTGATATATATCAGTGTCAGCCAGTTCTTTTTGATAAAATTACTCTGTGTATTCCTTCCATCTTCGTTTTGCCCATAGCATCTCTCAGTATTTCAACTCAGGGTTTGAATTTTTCAGTTCTTTTAACTTTAGAAAAGCTAAGTGAAATCTTCCCTTTTTATTCCAGCTCCATGTTGTAATACTTTCTCTTCTTGAGCTCTCCTTTGAAATCTTTTCTCATCTCTTTACTTCGGTATTTCATTTCAGTAGTAGTCTGCCATAAACGTGCTTTTATAAAAACCAAATGGCGATTGTTTATAGGGTTGCTAGAAGCCACAGTCGACTCGAGGACACCTAAGAACAATATAAATGACAACGATTCTGTGTAGTCTAGAGTAGGACTGTTCTGCAGGATTAGCAAGGCCATAAATCTTTATGAAAGACTGCCACATCTTTTTCCAGTGGAGTGGCTAGTGGATTTGAACCTGACCTTTTGATTATCACCTGCATTATTTAACCATTGTACTAGTAGAGCTTGTTGGTGGTGTCTGCGTTGCTAAGTGCCATTTGTCTTAGCCATTCTCAATTTCTGATTCCCCCCTTTGTTACCAATAGTATTTTAAATTATTCTTTTCTCTACGTTTTACTTTTTTATTTCCCCTTAACTTCAGATTATCTGTAAACTCTTTGCTGCCTCAGCTGCTAACCATTTTAAGTATATCCGTAGTTGTTGTTTTTGTTGTTAAGTGCCGTCGAGTCATAGGCGACTCATAGCAACCCTACAAACGAAAGTCCTCGACACGTGTGTGTGTGTGTGTGTGTGTGTGTGTGTGTGTGGCTTTCATCCTTTCTCCAGGTTCATAAGGTTTCTGGAGGCAAGCTGTTTATGGAAGTAGATGCTACTCCTGCTTCCACTATCTGTAGTAGCCTGTTCAAAACTTTGAGAGAATGAGGTGAGGGAGAAGGAGTACAGTGTACTGCCTTTGGAATAAGAACATGTCCTCAGGAAAACTGTGGCGGGGAACATTCCCTTAGGACAGTAAGGTTCTCTAGATACTATTATAAATGTTTTAGAATAGAAATCATAAGTTAGTAAATTGATCAAATGACTAAACATGAAACTTGGAAACAGATTTCTAGTATTAACTTGTTTCACAATTTCCTGTTTCTTCTAAAAATGGAATATGTGTTAAAAATCCTAGGTTGGTTTTTTTTCTTCTCCCTTTTTAAAAATTTAAGGTAAATGGAATTTATATTGTATATTTTGAAATATTGCTGCTCTAGTTATCTATAGAGAGTTGTTCTAAAGACCATGTCTCTTCTGTGGTTCAGGTCATTCTGCTGGTTCCAAGTCATAGTGACCCTATAGATACTGAGACATACATAATGAGAAGGTGATTAGACAAACCTATATATTTTTGAGATATAATAGAATATATCTAAAAAAGTAATACATTGTATTTTTATTATCTAGAAATAATTCATCTGGTTCCTTTTTGTGTTGAGTATTTACCAATTTTATTTGTTTCATGAAACTTACCTTAATGCAAACAATTATTGTTACAAATAGTTGGGTTGATTTTTTTTCTTTATATGTGTATTTAAGAGACAGTCATTGTGTTCATTATATCATGCAGCCATCATCATCTATTTTTAAATTTTTCCATCACACTTAATGGAACGTCAGTGTCACTATCCTTTTCTTCTCCTCCATCCTACCTGCCCTTGGTATTCGCTGATAACCTTTTGCCTGTATTAAAAAACCCAAACACACTGACATCAAGCTTGTTCCAAGTCATAGTGACTCTGTATGTCAAAGTAGAGCGGCTCTGTAGGGTTTCTGAGGTTGTCAATCTTTAGGGGAACAGAGTGTCTCGTCTTTCTCCCAGAGAGCCTCCAATTTTTGTTTGGTGTTTTTGTTTGTTTGTTTTTTTGTTTTTAACTCATTGCATTGCCAGCTCTCTTTAAAAAATACTTGCCTAGTCTTTCTACGAAGATGGCACCGAAAGCCAAGAAGGAAGCCCCTGCCCCTTCCAAAACTGAAGCCAAAGCAAAGGCATTAAAAGCCAAGAAGGCAGTCCTGAAGGGTGTCCACAGCCAAAAAAAAAAAGAAGATCCGCACGTCACCCACCTTCCGACGGCCTAAGACGCTGAGACTCTGAAGGCAGCCCAAATACCCCTGGAAGAGCGCCCCCAGGAGAAACAAGCTTGACCACTATGCCATCATCAAATTTCCCCTGACCACTGAGTCAGCTATGAAGAAGATAACAACACACTTGTGTTCATTGTGGATGTCAAGGCCAATAAGCACCAAATTAAACAAGCTGTAAAGAAGCTCTATGACATTGATGTGGCTAAAGTCAACACTTTGATTAGGCCGGATGGAGAGAAGAAGGCCTATGTTCGACTTGCTCCTGATTATGATGCTTTGGATGTTGCCAACAAAATTGGGATCATCTAAACTGAGTCTAGCGGGCTAATTCTAAATATAAATTTTTCTCACCATAAAAAAAAATAACTGCCTATTCTAAATATTTCATGTCAGTGGAATCCTGCAGTTTTTTTTGGACTGATTTAATTCCTAATTTCACTTAACATGTTTTTTTCAAGGTTCTTCCATGTTGTAGAATTGCTTTCTCTCTATGGCTAACATTAAATGTATTATTACATTTATTATCAGTTCTTCTGTTGATTGACATTTATGTTATTTTACCTCTTTTGCAGAAGGTAGTGTTTGAACATTTCTATACATGTATACATGTTTTTACTGCTTCTGGACCAATTGGCAGCATCAGGATGGATGGTGAAGAGATTGAGATTGTA
>NW_006399856.1:11102299-11103089 GCF_000299155.1 Elephantulus edwardii
TTTGGTGAAAGAGAGAAAGACCCTCAACTAGATGGATTCCTACAGTGACTGCTGCTGTCGGCATACTTCAGGTGTGGCAGGAAGTGTAAGGATGGTACAGGATAGAACAGGGTTCAGATCTTTTGTTCATAGGGTCGCTATGAGTCGCAGGCGACTCGACGGCACATAACAACAATAACAAACATGTATTGTTTATATACTTCAGTGAACTATCTGGCATATAATAGTTCTGGGAGCCCTGGTAGTGCAATGGGAAAGCATTTCAGCTGCTTGCTAATCAAAATGTCAATGTCTTGAACCCACTAGTTTACTCCATAGAAGAAAGATAGCAGTCTGCATCTGCAGATTACAGCCTAGGAGATCTCATAGGGGCTTTGTATATTGATACAAAAATTATGAGATATCACTGCTTCAAAGTGTTAGATATTGGCATGAGTCAGAATTGAGTAGCTCACACATGATGACAGCATGATAATTTCATATTAAAGTTTGAAAGAGCCACTGAAATGCTTTCCTTAGCAGTGAATGAGACCTATTTCTCCACATCCTTGCCCACACTGATCTTCCCTGGGTTGTTTTTTTGTGTTGTTGTTTTTGTTGTTTTATATAATGACCCTTAGTGGGAAGATAATTTCATTTGCACTAACCTAATGAATAATGAGAAAGGTCGATTCTCAAGAAAGGTGGTATAGAAGAATGTGGAAACTGTCAAACAATAGTGATGTCACATGCAAGCAGAATACTGCTGAAGATCATTAAAAAATGGCTAGAACAGTACATAAGTAGGGAA
>NW_006399856.1:11103724-11115000 GCF_000299155.1 Elephantulus edwardii
GCTCTTGGTACCAGCAATCAGAAAATGAGGAGAAGCATTGCACTGGGAAAGTCTGCAGTCAGGAGCCTCTCCAAATATTGAGGAGTAGTGATGTCAGTTTGAGAACAAAGGTGTGTCTGATTCAGGCCATGATCTTTTCAATCACTTGCTCTGCCTCTGAGAACTGGACCATGAATAAGGATGACAGAAGAATTGATGCCTCTGAGCTGTGGTGTTTGATGAGTACAGAAATCCAATGATCTGCCAAAAGAACGAGCAAATATATTTTGGAGAAAGTGCATTCATAGCGCTTCTTGGACGCAAAGATGTTAAAGCTTCATCTCATGTACTTTGGGCATGTTGCTAGGAGAAGCTTGGGTAGGGACATCATGCTTGGAGGTTTGGTGAAAGAGAGAAAGACCCTCAACTAGATGGATTCCTACAGTGACTGCTGCTGTCGGCATACTTCAGGTGTGGCAGGAAGTGTAAGGATGGCACAGGATAGGACAGGTTTCAGATCTGTTGTTCCTATGAGTTGTACTTGACTCAGTGGCACCTAACAACAGCGAATAATGAGGAGCAAGTAATAAGTCAGTGGTAGAATGCTCATGCAAATAGAGCAGGGTTTGATTCTGACCAGTACACATTAAGTGCAGCCAGAAGTTTATGGGTTCCTATCGTGCTGAATGGGTTTTAGCAGAATTTTTAGATTAAAACAGATTAGGAAGAAAGGCGTGGTACTCTCCTACTTGTAAAAAATCATCCAGTGAAAGGCCCATACATCACAATGGTCTTATGTAAAGGGTTACTGTGAGGTAGGGGCTGATAGACTAATAACAACTAATGATAAAGCATCTTTTTGTGGTCATTTTTATTTCTTCTTTGGTGACATAGGTATTCAAGTCCTTTCTCCAGTTTGTTAATTATACTGAGTGTCTTTTTTAGTTGCTAAATTGTACCACTTCTTTATATGTTCAGAAAATTAAGGTTTTATCAGATGCATGGTTTCCCAGTATTTTCCCCAGTATTTTTAGGTTGTCTAATGAAGTCCTTTAACAAAGACTTGGATTTATTTATGTTTTTTACATAGTGAAAAATTTTTTGGATCTTGTATCAGTATGCTCTGTTGTAAACTAGATCTCAAAGCATTACTCCTATATGTTCTTCAAAATGTTTTATGGTTTTCGATTTTACGTTTAGGTCTTTGATTCATTTTGAGTTACCTATATGATGTGATATACATTGGATTTTTATCATCAAGAAATAACAATTCATATGGTTCATTCTTTTATTTGTGGAAATCTAGTATTCAGAGAAGTATTTATTAATGATTCTATGATTCAGTTTGGATTTAGAAGAGGCTGTGGCATGAGGGATATCATTCCTGATGTCAGATGGATCTTGGCTGAAAACTGAGTATACTAGATGGATGCCTATTTGTATTTATTGACTATGCAAAGACATTGACTCTGTGGATCATAACAATTTATGACTGACCTTGAGAAGAATGGGAACCCAAAAACACTTAATTGTGCTCATGTGACCCATGTATAAACAGAGCAAGGGAACACTGCATAGTTTAAAGTCAGGAAAGGTGTCGTTTATACATACCTACTCAGTCTGTATGCACAAAAAAATTTGAGAAACTGGACTGTATGAAGAAGAATGTGGTATCAGAATCACAGGAAGATTCACCCACAACCTGTGTTCTTCTTATGATACAACGTTGCTTACTGAGGAGGACTTTTGAAATGCTTCCTGCAGAAGATCAAAGATTACAGCTTTCAATATGAGTTGCAGCTAGGTAATATCATTAAAGATGCAGAAGACATACATACTGTCAATGATTTTATCTTGATTTAATCTACAGTCAACACTGTAGCACCAGCAGTTGTTGTTATGTGCCATTGAGTCGCTTCCAACTCATAGCGACCCTATGTACGAGAGACTTAAACGCTGTTCTATCCTGTGCCAACCTCACCATCACAAACACACTCATTCCCACCACTCCACTCACAGAATCTATCCAAAGCAAGATACTATAATGAAATGTGCAGAGAGCTGGAGTCAGAAAATCAAAAGGACCGGACTCGCTCAGCGTTTCTTAAGCTGGAGAAGTTGAAAAACAAATTCAAGCCACAGGTGGCAATACTTAAAGATAGTTAGGGTAGAATGTTGAGTGATCTGTTAAGTTTCAAAAGAAGATGGAAGGAGTACAGAGTCACTGTATCAGAAGGAATTGGCTGACACAGAAGAATTTCATGAAATAACATATGAGCAAGAGTCTATGGTGATGAAGGAGGAAGTTCAAGTTGCTATGAAGGAATTGGCAAAAAAGGCTTCAGGAATTGACGGCATACCAATTGATTTATTTCAACAGACAGACACTGCCCTGGATGTGCTCACTAAGTTGTGTCAGGAAATCTGGAGGACAGCCAGCTGGCCAACTGACTGGAAGAGATTGATATTTGTTTCCTTTCCAAAGAAAGGTGACCAAACAGAGTGTGGAAATTATCGAACAATATTATTGATATCACATGTAAGCTCTTCCTTAACTTCACAATTAAGAGATAACAATTCTTCAGTCTTCCTTATTCATTATCCACACTGCATATGCATATGAAGCAAATAAGAATACTATGGCTTCCGTCAAGTACACTAGCAATTAGGTTTTTATTGATAAGAATGGACCAAGCTCCAAAACCAACTTAATCCTGATGAGTCAGTTATCTATTTGAGAGTAGAAATGTACTTCACCAAGTTTTCTTGGCTATATCTTCTGGCAATATATCTCGATACTATTTTTTTATGCCTCAAAAATAAAAGTTCAGAATATATGTATTATAACACCATTAATTAACCCCACACATACATACATACTAGCCTGCCTGTTTATCATTACTAAGAACACCACTACATCATCCTATGTAGAACTGTTGTAGCTAAACTGTCACCTAGTCAACTATGACTCATTGTGAATCTATGAACAATAAATCTGAACCTGCTCTATGCTATGTCATCCTCATCGGCTCTGACACACTCAAGCCCACTGCTACACTGTTTCAGTTCATCCCTTTGAGGGTCTCTGGCCCTCCACCTATCATATCCAAGCATAATGGCCTTTTCCAAGAATTGGCTCCTCCTAACAATATGTCAAATGTATTTCAGACAAAGTTTTACTATCCTGGCCAGACTCACCCTACCTACACCTTTTACCAAGACATACTTGTCCTTCTGGCACTCCGTGACTATTCAACACAGTTCTCCAAAAACACAACTCAAAGTCATCAGTTCTTCTGTAATCCTTATTACTGTCCAACTTTGAGATGCATAGCAAGTGACTAAAAATATCATTGCTTAAATCAGACAAGCCTTAGTTTTCAAACTGAAACACTCTGGAGAGATTCCTGACAGCAGGCTTTCCCAAAGCAATACATCTTTTTCTTAACTGCTGGTAAATAAATAATACCTCTAGAGCAACGACATCAGGCTGGAGACCAAGGTGCGCCTGATCCAGGCTATAGTCTTTGCAATTACGTGCTATGCATCGGAGAGTTGGACAGTGAACAGGGATGATAGAAAGAGAATTGATGTCTTTGAGCTGTGGTGCTGGAGAAGAGTGTTAAATATACCATGGACTGCTAGGAGAACAAACAGGTTTGTCCTGGAGAGAGTGAAGCCAGAGTGTTCCCTGGAGTCAAGGATTCTGAAGCTTCGTCTGACATACTTTGGGCATGTTGCAAGGAGGGACTGGTCCTTGGAGAGGGACATCATGTTTGGGAGAGTGGTGGGACAGCACAGGAGAGGAAGACCCTCAATGAGATGGATCGATTCTGTGAGTCGGGTGGTGGGAATGAGTGTGTTTGAGACAGTGAGGTTGGCACAGGATAGAACGGCGTTTAGGGCTCTTGTACATAGGGTCGCTATGAGTCACAAACGACTTGATGGCACATAACAACAACAAGGAAGAGCACTGAACATCCCACAGTCAGTCAAAGGAACAAACCAAACTGTCTTATTAGACCAAGTGAAGCCACAGTGCTGTTTAGAAGCAAAAATGTTTAAGACTTGGTCTCCTGTAACTTGGATGTTATTAGGAGAGGCCAGTCCTTAGAAAAGGACTTCTTGTTTGGAAAAGTAGAGTGTTAGCAAAAGAGACTAAGTAAGACCTTCCACCCCTGTGAAATGCATTGACACAGTGACTAGAACAAGGGGTTTAGACATGACAGTGATTGCAGAGATGCAGGATCAGGGAGTGTTTCCTTCTGCTCTTGATAGGACCACTGTGTAAGGGGAGCAGAAGGACCACTGTGTATGATTCACTGGCACCAGTTAAAAATGTCATCATATTTCCTTAACTGCTCTGATGATAGTTTCCTTAACTGTTAGATGATAGTTGTTTTGAAAGAATATTTTGCTATTAATCTTGGTCTTGGGACACCTGTAACAAATACATGTCAGCAATATTGTCAAATTACAGAATCATTTTATAGTCCAGGTGATTTTTTTTTTTTTAATTTTGTGTACGTGTACCGTCAAATCAGATCTGACTGGTACAGGAGGATATTGCGCCTCCTTCTCCGGCAGAGCGTCTGGTGGATTCGAACCGTGTTCCTCTGGGATTGCAGTGCAGTTTCTTGCCACTAGGCCACCAGAGCTCCCCAGTCCAGGTGATTTGATGGCACAGAACAACAACAATAAATGTTAGTATGCACATCCTCATCATTGGCAGTTTGGTGATTAAAAAATGGTTTCTTGATTTGTTAATCTGCGTTTCCCTTATTGTGAGATAAAGTATATATCTAAAGACCATTTGGATTTCATTATATCCAGCACAGTTAAATATATCCTTTGCTCATTTAGAAGTTCTTTATACTAGATATGACTCTAGGGAGCTCTGAATCCTAAAGGCAAGCAGTTTGAATCTCACCAGCTCTCCATGGGAGAAGGATGGGGAATCTCCTCCCATGCAATTAACTGCCTCTGAAAACCCACTGGAGAGTCAACTGTGGGTTGGTTCTGACTTGATGGTACACAAGATCAACAGATATGAATCTAAGTATGAATCTATCTTTTGTGTGATTTACTGCCTTTGAAAACCCACCAGAGAGACAGCTATGGGTCGGTTCCAACATGATGGCACACAACAGCAGTCTACTTACAAAGATCTTATTTCCTAGTCTATCACTTGCTTTTAGCCCTGCTTATGATACTTTTCATTCCAAACAATTTTTTTGGCCTTCTTCCCCCCCCCCCCTTGATTAACTTTTGAGTTCATATTTTTAAAAGTCTTTAGTGGAATCATATTAAATGACTATTACACTTCATGTGAAACATCATGTCAGCCTCAAAAGTATTAGATTTTTTTAACCTTTATTTTAGTGAGACCTTAATTTATTTTATTGTTGTGTGTGCTGTTGAGAAGACTGCCCATCTCTCTGCAGCAGAGCATCTGGGAGATTCGAACCACGCAACTTGGGAATTGCAGCGCAGCCTCCTGCCACTAGAAGCAGGCAACCAGAGCTCCTGTATTAGATACTTTTTTAAAAAAATTATTATTAATGATAAATTTTTTGTTAGCTACTGAAGCATTTTACTTTTTAATAAAGCAAATTAATACATATCTATAGGGTTTTTATATATCTACAGAGAACTCTAGTAACTTAATGCTAAGGAGTTGTGCTGGCAACTCAAAGACATGGTTCGAGTCTACCAGCTGCTCCACAGAAGAAGGATGGGCAGTCTCCTTCCTTGTGGCGTACTGCCTCTGACAACCTGCTGAAGGGTCAGCCATCAGTGGATTCTGATTTGAGAGAACATAACACCACCACAGGGTTTTTAAAATTTGTAAAATAAAAACTTTAAAATTAGCCAGGAAATTAAAAGGCGTATTGCTATGGGAAAGTCTGCTGTTAAAGACCTCTCCAAAGTACTGAAGAGCAATGGTGTCTCTCTGGAGACTAAGGTGTGTCTGATACAGGCCATGGTCTTTGCTATCACTTGTTATGCATCAGAGAGTTGGACAGTGACCAAGTAGGATAGAAGGAGAATTGATGCCTTTGAGCTGTGGTGCTGGAGAAGAGTATTGAGAATACCATGGACTGCTAGGAAAACAAATGGATTCATCCTGGAAAGAGTTAAACCGGGTATTTCCTTGGAGGCAAGGATTCTGAGGCTCTGTCTAACATACTTTGGACATGTTGTAAGGAGGGACCGGTCCTTGGAGAAGGACATCATGCTTGGGAGGGTGAAGGGACAGCACAGGAGGGGAAGGCCTTCTATGAGGTAGATTGATTCAGTGGTTGGGGTAATGGGGATGGGAGTGTCAGAGACAGCGATTGGCACAGGACAGAGCAGAGTTTAGGGCTGTTGTACATAGGGTCGCTATGAGTCGCAAGGGATTCGATGGCACATAACAACAACAATCCTTAGGGTAATCTGACACAGTCTCCAATATTTTCTAGGAAGGATAACATCATTTATAAAATTATTTAAAAAAGTATAATTGAGGATTGTGAAAAGGGGGAAGGTGCTGCAAATGCTGTTTCAGGAAAAAATTATGCATACTGCAGATCAGCAATTTTTTATTATTTTTAACAACTGTGAAATTATTTAAATACATCCTTGTTTGTAGTTCTACTCATCTAGTTTTTTTCATAAATGCAATTTAACATATTTGAATTATTCATACTGTTCAGTTTATGAAGATTTAAAGGTATTTATTTTCTGTCATAAAGTTGAGTAATTCCACTGAAAGTATGAGAGTGAATCACATTTCCATGCATGGTTGCTAGCTTCCAGGTTAGGAATCTTTGTCATTTGACTCTTTTACTAAATAAACATTGTAAAAAAGTGGAATTCTGATAATTGTATCCACAGATGTAACTTTGTTAAATGATGTGTGATTTTAATTGGAATTTGGAGTATCTGAATCAGGATAAGGAGTAGTTTAGGAAAGAGCAGAGATAATACTCAGTTAAAGGTGGAGTTTGGTTGCATTTATATTTTAATCAGAAACATCAGAAGTATTGTACTTTGAACAAGTTTATGTATAAACATTTTTTCCTAGATATTTGATGATTTATTTTTACCTTATTTTAGGTTTCCGGTTATTATCTGCAGAAATCGCCATGACCCCAGCTCTGAGGGAGCCAGCGGCAAAGAGTATCCACTTTTCATCTTTGCCACGTACTATGGAATCTGACAAGATGATGTGCATGGGAAGTTCGAGAACTGTAGATGAAACGCTGACGGGAGAAACTTTCTCTCAGATGCTGGGATTTCCAACTGCTGAACCTACTCTTAATTCTAATTTTGTAAATTTAAAACATTTTGGCTCCCCTCATTCTTCTAAACATTATCAGACAGTTCTTTTAATGAGTTCTAATTCTACTCTAAATAAATATAATGAGAATTATAAACAAAAGAAATTAGGGGAACCCAATTGCAATAAACTGAATAAAATACTGTGTAATGGCAGTAACATTCAGCTCAGTAAAATCTGTCATTCTCATTCTGAAGACTTCTTCAAAAAGGAGCCTCTATCAGATGCCACAGGCATGACAGATGTACAAATTATTTTGGATTCAAAAGTTACCAAAGACACTAAGGTAGATAAAGTACAACTGCAAAACTGTAAATGGTACCAGAAAAAAGCACTTTTGGCTAAAGTCTCCGATGTGGAGATTAAAAAGGGTTTATTACACTGTGCGCAAAAAAAAATTGGGCCCAGCCGCTCACATGTGCCTATTAGTTCCTTAACTGCTGACAAAGAAGAGGAGGTGAATGCTCGTTTACTTCACTGTGTAAGCAAACAGAAAATTTTACTCAGCCAGGCTAGAAGAACTCAGAAACACTTGCAGATGCTCCTGGCAAACCACGTTGTTAAGCACTATGGTCAGCAAATGAAATTTTCTGTGAAGCATCAGCTTCCTAAAATGAAGATTTTTCATGAACCTGCCACAGTTACGGATAATCACTTACCTAAATGTACTGAAATTAAGCCAGAAGTCAACATATTGACTGCAGAGAATAAATTATGGGATGATACAAAAAATGGCTTTGCCCAGTGTTCAGCTGCAGAAATCCAAAGATTTGCACTGTCTGCTACAGGGTTGTTATCTCATGTTGAAGAGGGTCTGGATTCTGATGCAACTGATAGCAGCTCTGATGACGATTTGGATGAATATACCATTAGGAAAAATGTGGCAGTGTAAGTGTCAAATTATTATTATTAAATTAGAACTTTTACTATTCTGTATATTCCAGGAAATTTGTCCTGGCTTCAAGATGTTAAAAGGAAATAGATTTTCTAAAATCTTAATGTGTAATTTTTAAGGTATAAAACTTTGATGACTTTAAAATATTTAAATTGTCAGTCTATTGTATGTATTTATACAAACAATTCACAAATTAATTACTCAGTTGCTTTCTTTACCTGGGAAAAACCTCTGTAGGAATAAGACTGAGTAAGCATATTTTTAAATTCTTGAATAGACAATGGACAACACGCAGGTTTTTGCTTACATAATCTAGTCTCTATAAATAACTAACTCTAAAAAAGGCTTATGAGCATAGAGTGCCCTTGTTTGCTTGAGAAATTATCAGTTATACTAAAGTATATTTAAATTCACTTGCTGCTTTTTAAAAACTATGCTCATTTTATACCTTTCAGTACTAGGTTTTACCAACATTTTGAATTTTATAACTCAAGCAAATTATGTTGTTAGTTGTACTATAGTTATTGAATATTTATTACTTGTATTGTGTATTAGAAATTGTGACCAAAGTCATCCCTGCCATTTTGAGAATTTACTTGAGAGGGAAATGAATAGATACTAAATAACAAAACAAGTGAGAGAGTGAGAGAAAAACACTTTAGATATCACAACATATTAACAATGCACAACGGAATGTCCGATAGAAGTTTCTCAGGTGATGGAATTGTTGTGTATTTTTGCTGTTCACTTGTCACTAGCTTCTTGTGCCTCTTGATCACTTTGAAAGTGGTTCCTTACCAAAGAACTGAATATTTAATTTTATTTAACCAGATAAAATAGCATTATTGATCTGGCTTTCAGAGAATCTCTGAATGTTTTCAGATTCATATGAAATTCTGTGTGTGGTGTATATGGTATTTTGTGGGGGAAAAGTCCATCACTTTTATCAGATTCTAAAAAAAGAGTGCCCTTATAGGATTAGAAACTAGCCATTTTAATTAGAAGATCAGTGTATTAATTTTGTTGGCATATTAAGGGTTTTTTAAATGAGAGAAAATATGAAATAAATTGAGCATCTCAATCTTCTGATGTTCTTAAATCATACTGATAAAATGTGTTGTTATGTAGGAGCTTATATTTATCTTATTGAGTACTGGTGGCATGTTGGTTTTGTGTAGAGTTGGAACCAGGATTTCAGAGGAAATTAATTGCATGGGAGGAGGTTGACCATCCTCCTGTGGATCAGCTGGTGGATTCAAACCAGGTGCCTTCAGGATTGCAGCGTAGCTTCTTACCATTAGGCCACAAAGAGCTTCGTACTAATAGCATATTATTGTTATATGCTGTTGAGTCCCCTGTAACTCCTAGAAATGCTATTAGCCAATCTCACTGACACCCCCCCCCCATTATCCCAATTACTAAATTAATCCATCTCATCTGGGGTCTTCCTCTCCTGCACTGTCCCTCCACCCTTCTGAGCACTATGTCCTTCTCCAAGGATCAGTCCCTCCTCGCCACATACCCTTATTATGTGAGACGGAGCTTCAAAATCCTAACCTCGAAGGAGAAACTTGCTTTCATCCCTCCAAGAGAGACCTATTTGTGGTGGTCTATGGGATATGTTCAAGAGTCTTCTCCAGCACCATGACTCAAAGGCATCATTCTTCTTCTGTCATCCTTAGTCAATGTCCAGCTCTCTGATGCATAGCAAGTAATTGCGAAGATCATGACCTGGATCAGGTGTGCCTAACCTCAAGGCTGACGTTGTTTCTTTTGAGTACTATGGAGAGGTCCCTGACAGCAGATTATGCCAGTGCAGTTAGTTTGTCTTTTGATTTCCTAACTGCTGGTGCCAAGAGTGTCAATTGTGAAGTCAAGCAAGCTGTAATTAATTGTTAACAATCTCAATATCTATCATGGTGCTGCCAGTTAGCTTAGTAGTGAGAATCTTTGTCTTCTTGATGTTGAGCTTCAATCCATAGTGAAGACTATGGTCCTTGATCTTCTGCTGCAAGCATTTTTTTTTTAATCCTCAGTTTCAACAAGCAAGGTTGTGTCATCTGCATAACGTAGGTTGTTGATGAAAACCCTATTTATAATAGAGCACACTTAAGAGTATCTAGTGGCATAGTTCATGATATATGGAATTGCTAATTAACTGGAAGATTGGTGGCTTGAATGCAGCAACTGCTCTGTAGGAGAAAGATGTGCAGTCTCCTGTAGATGCCGAAAGCCTTGAAAACCCAATGGAGGGGCCACTGTGAATGGGTCGAAATTGACTGGACAACAGTTTTTTGTTTTTTTTTCTTATAGTCATTGGATACACAGCTAACATTGTACCTAATGACTAAATAATTAAATACCTCGTTTAATCTTTTCAGTAATTCTGTGAAGGCGGAGATGCTTTTGTTAAGGGGAAACCATCTAAACATGGCTTAGTAATTTTGTCCTTTGTTCTGAAGTTGGATTTATGTGATCTGTACAATACATAGCAACAATATTGAACTTAACTTGTTTTGCTAATTGCAAATCACTTAAATTCTTGTTTTCATTTGCCTCCCAAACATTAACTATTAAGTTTTGTTTTGACTATTTTTATTAATATTGATAGATTTTATTTGGAAATGATTGCTTTTTCAGTATTTTTTTTAAGTTTGAAATTGATTCCATTTTGATAGCAAATAGCACATCTTTAGTTATTTGAATCTTTTAAAGTAAGTATAAAACATGTTTTTTGCTTTTAAAAAATATTACTTAGTTCTAAGTGCTTGGCATTGTTGCATGAATACTTTTCCTATTTGCAGATTTAGAAATTGATGAAAATGAGAGCTGAGGTTTTTTTCTTTATATATCTTTTACCTTTTATTGTTACTTAGTATTTTTTTCTGCCTATTGTCTCCAGTAGCAAACTGGCCATAGATGTATGGTATCCATGGTAGAACACAGATGAATATGTATTCAGAAAGGTTGGATGACTTAATGTAAAAAAATAAGGACTTTAAAAATTACTTCATCATAATACTTGGCATTTTCAGCTCCTAATAATAGATGATAATAAATAATAATAATAAAGAAATA
>NW_006399856.1:11115100-11132151 GCF_000299155.1 Elephantulus edwardii
TAATTTTTTATTCTTATAATTCACTGAAAAGAAATTA
This sequence comes from Elephantulus edwardii, assembly GCF_000299155.1. NCBI lineage: Eukaryota > Metazoa > Chordata > Mammalia > Macroscelidea > Macroscelididae > Elephantulus > Elephantulus edwardii. Next base: position 11,115,138 of record NW_006399856.1, read on the forward strand.
ACTGGTATATCTCGCACAGAAAGAACAGATTATTTTACCTTGATCTGCACATTTAGCTGTAAGGAAAATTATTTTTGAAATGTGGAAAGTCTTCCCATTAACCATTATCATTGTTGTTGTTATGTGTCATTGAGTCACATGCGACTTATATCAACAGTATGACCTATGTACAATAACTTTAAACTCTCTCCTATCTTGAGCTAATATGTCCCTAACACACCTAATCTCATTAGCTCAGTTGCTATGTCAATCCATCTCATCTAAGATCTTCCTCTCTTGTGCTGTCCCTCCACCTTCCAAGCATGATGTCCTTCTCCAAGGACTAGTCCTTCCTATTAACATGTCCAAAGTGTGTGAGACGGAGCTTCAGAATCCTTCAAGAAGCAGCTTGGTTCCCCCCTCTCCAGGACAGACTTCTTTGTTCTACATTACTATTAACAGTGTTGTCCTCTTCCTTTCAACCAAAAATGCAGGCAGTAGGTTAAGTCATAGTTGTTGGCATTACTGATAGATATTTTCAAAGTAACTTTTAGTTGAATGACTAGTGTGTAGACATTAGAAAAACCACTAAAAATTATTTTCCTTTGAGAGGTTAGTAGGAGATTTTAGGGTTTTGTGGGTTTGAAATACAGTCCTTACACTCATGTAAAAGGCGTCTTCTCCCCTCCTTATTTTTATCCTTTGGTTAAATAACAGTTTCTAGATGTACATGTGTTGTAAACCCGGCTTGCCACTTACCAGTCCTCCTTGATCTACCTTAAAGAGTTCTAGATGCAAGGAAATATTACAGTTCTGGTGCTAACTCGAAGGCACACGGTTTGAATTTACCAGCTGCTCCATGGAGAAAGATTGACACTCCTCTCCCATGCAATTTACTGCCTATGAAAACTCACTGGAGTGTCAGCTATTAGTTGGTCCCAACTTGAGGTTACGCAACAACAACAACAGTGCACAATAAGATACTGATAAGGCAGCCAGTAAAGGGTGTCTAAGCAAACTACTGATAGAGTGTAAGATTGCTAGGGAAATTTGAGGAGGCAATGTATGATATATTTGTCTTAACATAAACCAATTTGAGAAGTAAGGGAACAGAGGTGTTTATACGCCAACTCCTATTATTGGTTGAAGGCTACTCCTGGGAGTGTTAATTCTCTAGCACATCTAGTCTGCCACTGTGGGACAAACCAGACTCCACTAACACAAAGACAGCCTCAGTCAAAGAAGTGGAGGTGCTGGAAATGGAAAGTCAGTTCAGCCCTGTGTATACTGAACTGTTAAGTGTGTGGTTTGTGGGTAGATCACGAGCATGTACAGTCTTTTTAAATTATGGCACCTCACATCTAGCTGGTGGTAAGATCTTGAGTGCTAGCCTTGCTTTTCTTTTCTCCTGGGGAATAAAATTTAGTTACTTTCCTCAAGAGATGCAGATGGGGAAATGAACAGATGCTGAAATGAGCATGTTTTGATCCTCCAAGATAGTAGAAAGGGAAGGAACATGGTTCCTTACTTTATTTCAGGAATCATACCACAGGAAACCTGCAAATATTTTGAAAACTACAGATCTCAGAAACTATTAGAGAAAAATATTATAATTTTCCAAAATAAGCCGCCACATAATTCCTTATATTTTATATGTAACTATGTAAGTAAGTCAATTATTTGTTCACATCCCAAAGAAAGGTGACCCAACAGAGTGTGGAAACTATAGAACAATATCATTGATTTCACATGCAAGCAAGATTCTACTGAAGATTATCCAAAAATGACTGGAACACCACATCAGCAGAGAACTGCGAGAAGTCCAGGCTGGGTTTAGAAGGGGTCGTGGTACTAGGGCTATTATAGCTGATGTTAGATGGATCTTAGCTGAAAGAGAATACCAGAGGAAAGTCTGTGTTTCATTGACTATGTGGATCATAACAAACTGTGGCTGACTCTGAGAAGAATGAGAATCCCAGAACACTTGATCGTTCTAATGCGAAACCGACCAGGAGGCAGTCGTCAGAACAGAGCAAGGGGACACTGCATGGTTCAAAATTGGGATGGGCGTACGCCAGGGATGCATTCTGTCTCCATACCTTTTCAACCTGTATGCAGAACAGATTATCCGGGAGGCTGGGCTCTATGAGGAGAAATGTGGGGTCAAGATGGTGGATGATTTATCAACAATCTGCGTTATGCAGTTGACCTGCTTGCTGAAATTGAGGAGGACCTGAAGCACTTGCTGCAGAGGGCCAAGGACTGCAGCCTCCAATATGGATTGAGGCTTAATGTCAAGAAGACAAAGATTCTCACCACTGGGCCCATTGGCAGCATCAGGATGGATGGTGAAGAGATTGAGACTGTTCACAGCTTCAGTTTGCTTGGCTCCACAGTCTACACTCTCAGCACCAGCAGCCAGGAAATTAGAAGATGTATTGCCATGGGAAAGTCTGCTGTCAGGGACCTCTCCAAAGTACTAAAGAGCAATGGTGTGTCTTTGGAGACTAAGGTGTGCCTGACACAGGCCATGGTCTTTGCTGTCACTTGTTATGCATCAGAGAGTTGGACAGTGACTAAGGAGGATAGGAGGAGAATTGACGGGTTTGAGCTGTGGTGCTGGAGAAGAGTATTGAGGGTACCATGGACTGCTAGAAAAACAAACATTCATCCTGGAAAGGGTCAAACCGGGCGGCTCCTTGGAGGCAAGGATTCTGAGGCTCCATCTGACATACTTTGGACATGTTGCAAGGAGGGATAGGTCCTTGGACAGGGACATCATGCTTGGTAGGGTGGAGGGACAGTGCAGATGGGGAAGGCCCCCTATGAGGTGGATTGATTCAGTGGTTGGGGTAATCGGGATGGGTGTGTCGGAGACAGTGCGATTGGCACAGGACAGAACAGAGTTTAGGGCTGTTGTACATAGGGTCGCTATGAGTCACAAGTGACTCGACGGCACATAACAGCAACAACAACATGTAAGTAAGCAAGCAAGCTTAATAGATTATTTTCCATGCACTTGAGTATTTACAAGAAAGGAAAGAGACTTATTGATAGTTAAAACTGTTGGGAGGAATTGTGTCAGATTAAGACAGAAAAGAAGGAAGTAGTTTCATGCAGACCTATAGAAATGAGTAGTAATCTTTCATTATTTTGCCAATGGAAAAGAAAATAACCAAACAGCTATCTAAATGTTCTTTTGAGTAGTTGGAGAGAATATGTGTTCAGAGTGTATTCAGAAGAGAATGACATTAAGTAATTTCATTACTGAATTGCAAACAGCAAACCTGACTCATTGCTATCAAATCAATTCCACCTCATACTGATCCTAAACAGTGTTGGCCCTGTTTAAAAGGGGTAGATGCAACTTGAGGGTGGCCAAGTGTGGCTTTTACTTGCTTCATAAAGGGGAGCTGTCCCCATTAACGTCCATGTTGTTGTTATTGTTATGTACCATTGAGTTGCCTGCGTCTCATGTACCCTATGTACAGCAGCTCTGCAGCCTTCTCTATCCTGTGCTAGTCTCATTGACTCCAACACACCTTCCCCTATTACCACAGTTACTTTATCAATCCATCTTATCTGGGGTCTTCCTCTCCTGGGCTGTCCGCCCACCCTTCCAAGCATGATGTCCTTCTCCAAGGACCAGTCCCCTCCTGGCCATGTGCCCCAAGTATGTGGGAAGGAGCTTCAAAATCCTACCTTTCAAGGAGAAACTTGGTTTCACCCTCTCCAAGATAGACTTAGTGTTTTCTTGGCAGTCCATGGTATGTCCAAGACTCACAACTTGAAGGTATTGATTCTTCTTTTGTCATCCTTAGTCATTGACCAGATTTCTGATGCATAGCAAGTAATTGCAAAGACTGTGGAGTGAATCAAGTGCACTTAAGTCTCTAGATTGACATCGTTGCTTCTTAGTACTCCAGACAGGTCCCTGACAGCAGATTTTCCCAATGTAATTTGTCTTTTGATTTCCTGACTGCTGGTGCCAAGAGTGTTGCTTGTGGAGCCGAGCAAGCTGTAATTGTTCACAACCTGAATCTCTTCTCTATCTATCATGGTGCTACCAGTTGGCCCAGTGGTGAGAATTTTGTTTTCTTGTGTTGAGCTTCAACCCATAATGAAGACTACAGTCCTTGATGTCTTCACAAGCACCTCAGGTCCTCCTTATTTACAGCAAGCAAGTTTGTGCCATCTGCATAATGCAGGTTGTTGATAAGTTTTTCTCCAATCCTGATGCCACATTCCTCCTCATGAAGCCCCTCCCAAATGATTTGTTCTGCATATAGATTGGAAAGATATGGAGAGAGGACGCATCCCTGATGCACCCCTTTCCTGATATTGAACCATGCGGTGTTTCTTTGTTCTGTTCGGAAGACTGCTTCTTGGTCTGAGGATACGTTTCGCATGAGCACAATCAAGTGTTCTGGGATTCCTGTTCTTCTCAAGGGCAGCCACAGTTTGTTGTGATCCACACAGTCAAATGCCTTTGCATAGTCAATGAAACACACATAGACATTCTTCTGGTACTCTTTGCTTTCTGCCAAGATCCATCTGAAACTGGTGATGTTTCTAGTGCCACGATCTCTTCTAAATCCAGTTTATATTTCTGGTAGTTCTCTGTCAATGTACTGTTCCAGTCGTATTTGAATAATCTTACAGATAGCTACATAATCAGACATGCCAATCCGCATGTTTTTCTGCCTCTTTCTGCCAATCTACTACAATTCAAAGGCATCGATTTTTCTGTCATCCTTAGTCATTGTTCAGCTCTCTGGTGCATAACAAGTAATTGTGAAGACCATGACCTGGTTGGTGCCAAGAGTGTTGATAGTAGAGCCACTCAAGGTGTAATTGTTAACAACCTAAATATCTTTTCCATCCATCATGGTGCTGCCAGTTGGCCTACTGGTGAGAATCATTGTCCTCTTGATGTTCAGCTTTGATTCCTATTGAAGACTGTATTCTTTGATCTTCTACAGAAAATGCTTCAGGTTTTCCTCAGTTTTGGCAAGCAAGATTCTATTATCTGCATAACATATGTTTGTTGATGAGTCTTCCTACAATTCTTGTGTCACACTCCTTATCATAAAGTGCAGCCTCCCGAATGATCTGCTCTGCATATAGGTTGAAAAGTTATGGAGACAATGCATCCAAATGCCTTTGCTTAGTCAATTAAGCACAAATAGAAATTCCTCTGTCTCTTACATTGTTGAAAGTGTTCTTGTAAAGAGGTCCTACAGCTGTTGAAGATTGGCAAGAACATGTGTCTACAGTTAAGGTTGCTGGTGACCGTGCTTCCCGATGGAAGCTAACGCAATGGCTAGAAAAACCAATATTCAAATGTTCTGACACCTTACACTGTCTCTGAAGGTTTTCAAAGCTTTACAGGATCAGAGTGCCACATCTTTCACCCAGGGCCTGATGGGTTTGGAAACAGAAAAGTTAAATGAAGAAAAAAAAAAATCCTAAAAACTTTGCAGTGCTACTTGAGTCATTTGGTTCCATCTTGAAAGGAGTGAGTCTTGTTGCTTTAAGTAGTATTGTGCAGTGAAAGTAATTTTCCATTATCTGGTAGTAGAAGAGTAGCAAAGAATATAAGCTCATGAGTAGCTTTGTAAAATGTTTGAACATTCAGGTATTTAGAGGAGGAGAACACCTAAGATGTACCTCCTCTAATCCTACTTCTTAACTTGGCTTATTGCACGTGTCAATGTTTCAAAGTCCATAACTTTTTTGAAATTTGTGCAAAGACAGCTATTTATTATTATTATTTGGTGCCATCGAATCGAGTATAACTCTGAGCTCTGTCCTCTCCTGTACCAACTTAACAATCCTTGACACACTTGAGCCCATTGCTGCAGTCATTGTATCAATGCACCTGGTTAAGAGTCTTCCTCCACTTTTTTAATCTTGATGTCCTTCTCTAAGGAATAGCTTCTAGCAACATGCCCAAAGTATGTGCTTCCAAGGAGGATTCTGGCTTCATTCTCTCCAAGACCTACTTGTTTGTTCTCTAGGCAGTCCAGTCTTAACACTGGATTGGTAGACAACATGATGGAGAAAAGATTCAAACGGTCAACAACTTCATTTTACTTGAATCTACAATCAATACCCTTGGTACCAGCAGTCAGGAAGTCAGGAGACATACTGCACTGAGAAAAACAGCATTGAGGAGGTCTCCAGATTATTGAGGAGTGATGATGTCAGTTTGAGGACTATGATCTGATCCAGGCCATGGTCTTTCCAGTCCTTCGCTGCACATCTGAGAGCTGGACAATGTTTAAGGATGACAGAAGAAGAATTGATGCTTTTGAGCTATGGTGTTAGAGCAGAGTACTAAATATCCCATGGATTGCTAGAAAATCAAATATTTCTTAGAAAAAAGTGCAGCAAGAGTGTTCTTTGGAGGCAAAGATAATAAAGCTTCACCTCACATACTTTGGGCATGTTGGTAGGAGGGGCTGTTCCTTGGAGCGGGACAAGATACACAGGTAGAGAATAGGAGAAGGAGATTAAGCCTATGAGTGAGGTGGATTGACACAGGCTCTAGTGTGTCAGGAAGTATGAGAATGGTGCAGGATGGGACAAGGTTCATAGCGTTGCTGTGAGACATACTCAACTTGATGGCGCCTAACAACCTTGGTAGTCCATGGGCTTGGTAGTCCAGTGCTCTCCTCCAAAACCACAGTTCAGTTTCAATAGCAAGGACAGCTCAGGAACTAAAGTTCCATCTGCTGTGTCATTGAGACTTAAAATTCATCTTCTTGAAACTGACTTTTAGTTAAAATTATTTTGTTAATCTAAATGATCCTAGTTCCATAAAATATTGTCAAAGACCATATTAAAGTATATACTATAAGACTTCAACATAAATATGTATGTTTTTCTCTCAACAGTCAAGAATTATGTGTGCATCACAGGGTGTGCAGGGACCTTATTCCTTAGGCATATTGCCCTTGCCTGCAGTGTTGAAACCTGTTCACTAGCCCTTTGGCTGATATTTTGTTGTTATTGTTGATTGCCATCAAGTTGAGCACGACTCATATCAACCTTATGAACAAAAGGCCTGAAGCCTTTCTATAACTATAGAAAGCAGGAGTGGCATTTATCAAAGTTCATGGGGTTTCCAGAGGCATGTTGTTTAGAAAGTAGATGCCACTCCTGCTTCCAAATGTCTGATTTATACATTCACTAATTTTTAAATTTTATACTCCAATTGATTTTACTAACAAGACACAGATTATTCACAGCATTTTGGCTCACATTATTTTGTAAATGACTTAGTTACATTGTCTCATTTTTCGCATGTAGGGTTTTTGAAAATGTAGTCTCTGTGCTGCTGCAGTGACCAGCTAAAACTCAAGTTCTACCACCCAAAGGAGAGAGTATAGTTGAAATTGAGAGACAGCAGTTTCCTCCATTTCCCTCTTGGACACCCAGATATCCCTGTACGCCCATTTCATACATGAAATACATTGCATCCTCAAGGATAAAAATCTAAAGCCACTTTCCAGTACTGCTGTCTATCTAAATTTGGTCTCTTTGGATGGAGTCTGTGAAGTCCAGTTGTAGTTCGTTATGGTATGTAGCTGTTAGATGCCTGTATGTACCAGTTTTCTAATGTCCTTATCTCTCACACCTCTATAGAATAATGGAGTAGCGATGGAAAACCGACAGTAAAAAAGCATGTTGGTACAATGTGACCAAATAGGATTTGCTCCAGGGATGCAAGGGTGATTCAACACAACAAAACCATTCAGTGTATCATATGAGTAGAAGGAAGGGCAAGAACCACATGACCATCTCAGTTGATGTAGGTCAGGCATTTGACAAACCCCAGTTTACTTCCAGCATAAACGCAACAACGAAATCCAGAAAACTAGAAATAGAAACATATTTCTTGGCATTACAAAGATCATAGATGAAAAGAAAACCCACTGCAGAATATGAATATTTTTCTTTGATATAAAAAAGAGCAAGAAAAGAATGCCCACTGTTATCACTGAGATATAACATTGCACTAGGGATTTTAGGCAGAAAATTAGGCAAGGAAAAAAATGGCTTCTAAATGGTAAGAAAGCTATAAAACTAGTTTGTAGATGATATTTTAGAGAACGCCCCAAAGCATATACAAAAAAGTTGATAGAACTGTAAACAAATACAGCAAAGTTGTAAGGGTTTAATGTCAATATACAAAAATTAGTTGTATTTCTAACAACAGTAGACAATCTGAAAAAGAAATTAAGAAATCAGTGGTTTAAGATATGTATGCTACAAAACATTGCTGTAAAGAATTAATGACCTAAAAAGACTGCATGCTCATAGATTGACTGGAAGACAATGTTGTTAGGATGGCTGGTGTTAATATGTGCTGTCACATTGATTCTGACTTCTATGAGTAATGGGGATAAAGCCCTGCACTATCCTTACCATCTTCAGCGCACTTGTGCCCACTGTTGCAGTCACCATGGCAATACATCTTGTTGAGGCTCTTCCTCTCTTAAGCTGACCATTCACCTTTCCACGCATGATCATCTCCTCCAGTGAGTGACTCCTTCTAGCAAAATACCCAAGTATGTGAGATGGATTTCACCATCTAGTCCTCCAAAGTGCACCTCGGTTTGTTTCACTTTCTCCAAGAAAGTTTGTTTGTTCTCTTCACAGTTCATGGGCTATTCCAGTACTCTTCTCTGGCACCACAAATGAAAGCCCTCTCCAAAGTGATGTATAGGTCCAATGTAATTCCTATCTATACTATCCTATACTATTCATTGTATATAATTAATCATATTAATGGTAATAGGGTAGCCTACTGGCAAGAAGCTGCACTGCAATCTCAGTTTGAGGCAACCAGCTGCTCCATGGGTGAAGGATGGGCAGTCTTCTCCTGTGCAATTAACTGCCCTTGAAAACTCAACAGAGGGTCAGCTGTGGGTCGGTTCTGACCCTATGGTACACAACACAACAAGAGTAAGTGGTAATAGTGGTTTTTTGGTAAAACTAGAAGAGCTGATTCTCAGATTCAAATGGAACTGGAAAGGAACCCACGTTGACAAAGCTGTCTTGGGGGGGAAAAAAAAAGCAAGCTGATGGACTGAGACTTCCAAGGGTCAAAACTTACTATAAATATAAATCTCCAGTATGAACACAGTGTGTTATTAGGATGAAGATAGTGTGTCCTTACTGAAGGTTTCACAGAATTCTTACATTGCTTCCTGTTTAGGAATATTTGGTGCAGTTACTGGCTTCCCAGGGGTGGACTTTATTAAGCTTCTGATGATTTTCACTAAGAATTTCTTAAAAAATGAAAGGTTCCATTCGGCTTTCCTCTGGTCATTTCTTTGTTAAAATACTACAGTCAGAGAGGGGTTTTATTTTGTCTTAGTTGTTGAATTTACAGACTTGTTAAAATCTTGAATCTTCCTTAATTTAATAATTGCTATCATTAGACTGTCTGAAAATAGTAATTTATATATATAAGTACACACATACACACAAACACATCACTCAATCTGATTTTTGTTGGGCTAGTTGTCATTGTGTAGCTTGGAATTTTTAAGGGAGGTTTACAGAATACATTTTTTTTTGGTTGTTACATTGATCGAGAAGCAGCTTTTCTAGTTCTTCAAGATTCTGTGTTACTGGATTATTTATTTCTTAGAATGCAGAAGGTAGTCACAGAGATGATCTTTACACCAAGTTGTGTTGCTTCTTTCCTCTGCTGTAATTGGAGTGATTCTTGTTAAATCCATTTATATCTTGTAGTCCTAGGCTTACAGCAACAAGTGACAGCCAGCATGTTGCAATATGATGGCATTTTCTAACTGCTTCTGCTAGAGTTTTGTAGGCACATAATCTCTCCCTTTTTGCTACAAATTAGCCAAATCTACATGTCTATAAAATCTGTTTCTTACCTACCTGTCCTTCTGTTCTAAGCTATGGCCAAGTGCTTTGGGGTTCCCTTCTGCCAAGCTCTAAAGTGCTAACATTTTCTGTAACATGTTAGCCTATAGGCCAAGTTGTAATAAATATATGTAAAACTACAGTGGCTTAAATATGATTTAACTTATCTTACAGAACAGTTCAGGTCCTCCTAAGTTTCAGCAAGCAGGGTTGTGTCATCTGCATAACATAGATTGTTGATAGATCTTCCACCAATCCTGATGATGATCTGTTCTGCGTACAGGTTGAAAAGGTATAGAGACAGGACACATCCCTGGCATACGCCCTTCCCAATTTTGAACCATGCTTTGTTCTGACAACTGCCTCTTGGAAGGACATCATGCTTGGGAGGGTGGAGGGCAGGCACCCTCTGGGAGATGGATTGATTCGGTGGCTGGGGCAATCGGGATGAGTGTGTCGGAGGCAATGAGATTGGTTCAGGACAGAGCAGTTTAGAGCTGTTGTACAAAGGGTCGCTATGACTCTCAAGCGACTTTACGGCACATAACAACAACACAGAACAGTTAAGTAGATGACTAAGAAGGGTTAAATAATCCCACTTATATGAAAATACTTCAGAAATCTTCATGTAATGCCCTTGAGGCCTGTTGGAATACCGAACTCTGCGTGCGTGCACAGGTCAAACTCCACAAAGCAGGCCAAGAACTATTAGAAAACTACAATCAAAACAATTCCCAGAGTTTGGAGATGTTTGAGTTCTGACTCAGCAGCGTGGAGATGTGGTTGTGACTATCTGAAGCACTCAGTAAGATTTATTAACTTGGTAAACCTCTAGCTATGTCAGTCAGGAATAATTGCTAATGTTGTTGTTGTTATGTGCTGTCAAGATGCTTGCAACTCTTAGTGACCCCATTTACAGCAGCCCTGGCATCTGCTCTATGCTGTGCCAACTTTACTGTCTCTGACACACCTACTTTCATTACCTCAGTCACTGTATCAATCCGTCTCGTCAATGGTCTTCTCTTTCTCTGTTCCTCCACCCTTCCAAGCATGATGCCCCTCTCCAAGGACTGGTCCCTCTTTGCAGTGTGACCATTGTATGTCAGACCAAGCCTCAGAATCCTTGCCTCCAAGGAGAAACCTGGTTTCACCTTCAGGACGAACCAGTTTGTTCTCCTGGCAGTTTATGGTATGTTCAACACTTCTCCAGCACCACAGCTCAAAGGCATCAATTCTCTTTCTGTCACACAGGTGACTTGACGGCACAGAACAACATGAGTCATACAGGGAGCTCTGGCAGCCTACTGGTGAGAAACTGCACTGCAGTCCTGAAGGCATGAGGTTCAAATTCACCAGATGCACCATGGGAGAAAAATGGATAATAATCTCCTGTGTGATTAAACTGCCTCTGAAAACCAGCTAGAGGGTCAGCTGTGGGTCAGCTTTGACTGGATGGTACACAACGACAACATGAGTCATATTCAACTTGATGACACCTAATAATAATAATGTCTCATTCTGAAGAATTACATTTTTCATGGCCTAACCAAAATCCAGATGTTCTTGTTATTAAAAAGGAGTAGTTAATGTCCCAGGACACTTAATTGTGCTTGTACAAATCCTATAGATAGACCAAGAAACTGTTAAATGAACAGATGAAAGAAACTAACAGTGCCAAGAGAAATTGCACTCAAATAATTTTGTTCAACAGCTCACCCTTCCTTTATCAAATGACATGATCTCCCAGTGAACACTTTGCAGGTGGGGATTGAAGGCACACACTGCATTGTTGGCTTACCTTTCAATCTTCAGGACACTGCTCATTCCCACTCATGATCTTCATCACAGATGTCTTTGTTTAGATCTTCACAAGAACTAGAGGGCCCCACCTATGGTCCACAGTGGTCTGTAATCAAATTAGCCTGCTCCTGACATGTGGGAGTGAATATCTGCAGTCGTCCCACTGCCAAGTCTTATGCTAACATGGGAAACTGGACACACATTCTAGGTAGTTCATTATTACATCAGCTGTGTTCTGATTGGTGACACCCTGTTAAATACATCATTATTACATCATTGCTTGTGCGAGTTGTCACACAAAACATTTTTTTCCTTAAATTACAACAGGTTTAATCTTCTCTTTGCAAGATTGTCATATGCTTATTCATGTTTACAATTTTCATTACTTTTTGAGAAAAATTTGTTTTCAAGTAAGGCTTATTTGCCACTTTTAATTAAACAGCAAGTATATTTTATTCATTCCTATTAAAATTTGGGACTAGGTATCCTTTATAGAAAATTTATTTTACACATCACAAACTTCCAACATTTTTTTCATTTAATATGGGGTCAAGATTGGTGGAAGATCTGTCAACAACCTGCGATGTGCAGCTGACGCAACCCTGCTTGATGAAACTGAGGAGGACCTGAAGTGCTTGTTACAGAGGGTCAAGGACTGCAGCCTCCAATATGGATTGAGGCTCAATGTCAAGAAGACAAAGATTCTCACCACTGGGCTGATTGGCAGGATCAGGATGGATGGTGAAGAGATTGAGACTGTTCACAGCTTTAGTTTGCCTGGCTCCACAGTCAACACTTGGCACCAGTAGCCAGGAAATTAAAAGACATATTGCCATGGGAAAGTCTGCTGTTAGGGACCTCTCCAAAGTACTGAAGAGCAATGGTGTCTCTCTGGAGACTAAGGTGTGTCTGATACAGGCCATGGTCTTTGCTATCACTTGTCATGCATCAGAGAGTTAGACAATGACTAAGGAGGATAGAAGGAGAATTGATGCCTTTGAGCTGTGGTTCTGGAGAAGAGAATTGAGGGTACCCATGGACTGCTAGGAAGACAAACAGATTCATCCTGGAAAGGGTCAAACCGGGCGGCTCCTTGGAGGCAAGGATTCTGAGGCTCCGTCTAACATACTTTGGACATGTTGTAAGGAGGAACCAGTCCTTGGAGAAGGACATCATGCTTGGGAGGATGGAGGGACAGCGCAGGAGGGGAAGGCCCTCTATGAAGTGGATTGATTCAGTGACTGGGGTAATCGGAATGGGAGTGTCAGAGACAGTGCAATTGGCACAGGACAGAGCAGAGTTTAGGGCTGTTGTACACAGGGTCGCTATGAGTCGCAAGCGACTCGACAGCACATAACAACAACAACAATAATAAATTTAAAATTTTACTCATTTTACTCCTGTTTTTCTTTGTTGGTGTAATTTAGTTAGTATCTGAACATAAAACAGGTTTTTTTTGTTATACCAAGAAGTTTGCCAGAATGCTCCTTAGGAGAAAGGATGGTGAAACTTCGGACATGTTATCAGGTGAGGCCAGTCCCTGGAGACAACCAACAAAGAGAAGAATTGATGCAGTGGCTGCCACAAAGGATTTACCCATAGGAGAAATAGCGGGGATAGTGCAGGATTGGCGAGTATTTTGTTCCTTCATACAAAGGGTTGCTATAATTTAGAGCCAACTTCATAGCACCAGGCACCAGCAGTAATTACTTTAGTACATAATAGAAACTCCATTAAGTTATTGTTTGTTGTATCATTAGGGAATCATCAATGTGAGAGCCTAACCAAAGTGCCTGTTACAGAGAAATTTTCTAACTGGAACAAAACAGAATGTAATCTTCTTTAAGATCACTTTTAATGTCTCCGTGCTTACAACCACATCATCCTTTTGCAAGTGCTGTCGACTTTCAAGTGCATCTCGGCTCCAGCATTTCATTTCTGTCTCTTCTTTTCCCTTGCTCCCTACTCCAGGCCATTGTCATAAGTAGATTAGGCAGCATTTATCGTCATAAATGATCTTTAATTTTCAGTGGTTTAACTCAGCACAAGTTGACTATGGCTCATATACATTTTATTTATTTTGACAGTCCTTATCTGGAAGCTATACCGTCTTGACCTACTGACCTTAAAGCAAACATATGGACTAGAAATGACACCCTTTTATTTTTCCAGCCCATTGTAACGGGTCACCTGTGTGCACGCACAAAGAAGTCTAGGGCAGTACATGAGATATTTGGAGATCACCATTTTACAGGGGCTCTGGTGGCCTAGTGGCAAGAAGCTGCCCTACAATCACAAAGGCACATGGTTCCAATCCACCAGCTGCTCCACTGGAGAAGGATGAGTAACTTCCTCCCGTGTGATTAACTGCCTCTGAAAACCCAGGGGTGGGTCAGCTATAGGTTGGTTCCTACCGTACACAGCGACATTTTTAAAGAGAGCTACAATTAACTGCCTCTGGAAACCTGTCGGAGAGTTAGCTATGGGTCAATTCTGACTCTGTTACACAACCACAACACAGTGATTGGCTGTATCCTAGTGAGGAGTTGCACTTCCAGCTGAAGGCTTGCAGTTTGAATCTGCCAGCTGCTCCATGGAGAAAGATAGGCAGTCTCTTATTACCAAGCTTCTGAAAATTCACTGGAGAGTCAGCTGTGATTCAGCAGCATAGAACACCAACCGCAGTTATAAGATTGGGGAGTTCTGGTGGTCTTTAGTAAGGAAAAGCACTGCAGACTGACAGACCTGGTTCAACTATCAAACACTCCACAAGAGAAAGGAAGACAGACTCCTCCACTCCTCCCTTGTCAGTTACAGACTCTGAAAACCTCTGAGAGGGTCCTTTCTGACTTGATGGTACATAAAAACAGTAGCAAACATTACAAGATTATTATAGTTGTAACCTACTTGTTTTCCTTGGTTCCTTTTGTGTCTCTCTTCTCCACCCAGCATCCAGGATGATTGGGAAATAATTCTTGTGCCAGTTTTGGGAGTAATTTCCACTTCTAATAAAATCCAAGCCCTTGACTCTCTCACTGTGCAAACAGCTTTTGTGGCATTTGATGTTACCAAGTAGCATCTGTAAATAGTTTATTTTGGTAGTTGTTAGGTGCTATCCAGTTTCTCCAATGCATAGATACTTTGTATAACAGAACAAAACACTAGCTATTCCTGCGCTATACTTTATTTAGGCATTTTCTTTTTTTTTGTCCATAGTAATGTAAAATGGTTTAAAAGAATCAAATTCACAAACACCATAATGACTTAACTGACTCAATAATAGTAATAATGAGAGAAGTTCTAATATATATGAAGGATTTACTTAAATCACAATTTGTCATTTTCATCTTTTAGCAAAATGGCTTTGGAATCAGTGACTTTAATGTAAAACCTTGTGACTAATACATTCTACAGCAGAGTTCTAATCATTGTTTTCTGTTTATCTGACAACAAATGATTCCATAGAAGAAATGTTTTTTTTTTTTCTGAATGACTTTATTAAAATCCATAATATGAAATGAACTTTTCAGATAAGGGTTTTTTTATTATTTTTTAATTATTAAATTTTATTAATTTTAATGGACATTTACAGAGATTTTGGGTTTTCATTCATTCATTGTTGCACTATTTTCTCTACCCTCCTCCCCAATTCAGATAAGTTTTAAAAATAAAGTTGGTTGCTTGATTTGGGTGCCCCATCCCCAACTAAATTAATTATTGAACTTCAGTTAAATCTTGGCAGTCTGTATTGTATTTAATCAATCAAGGAGAAAACCAAGTCTTTCCTTGGAGGCTTAAGATTTTGAAGTTTTGCCTCACTTACTTTGGGTACGTGGTCAGGAGGGATGAGTTCTTGGAGAAGGACATCATGCTTGGAAGGGTGGATGGACAACACAGGAAAGGAAGACCCTGGAGGAGATGGATTGATACAGTAACTGGGGCAGTAGGGGTTGGTGTGTCCGAGTTAGTGAGACAAGCTCAGGACAGAACAGCCTTCAGAGCTGGTGTACATAGGATTTCTATGGGTTGCAGGTGGCTTGATGGCACGTAACAACAACAGTAACATTTATAGTCAGTTGTTAAATGTCATCAACTAAACTCCAACTCATAGACACTCTGATTCATAACAGTCCTACATACAACAAACATAAACCCTGCCCAATTTTGTGCCATTCTTGCAATCTCTGCTGTACTTTTAAGCCTGTTGTTGCAGTCCCAACTGTCTCACTGTGGTCTTCCTCTCCATTGCTGACTTTCTATTTTTCCAAACATGATGTCTGTTTCCAGAGACTGGCCCTGCCTAACAACATGCACAGTATATGTGAGGCCGACTCTCATCATCCTGACAACATATACCATATATGTGAGGCCGAGTCTCATCATCCTTGCTTTTAAGGAGCATCCTGAATACAGCTCTTCTGAGACATATTGGTTTGTTCATTTAATAATCCATGGTATGCATATTCATGACTCTTTGCCAATACCTTACTTTGAAGGCATCAATTCTTCATTGGTCTTCCTTATTCATTGTCTGTCCAGTTTTCTTGTGCATATGAAACATTTGAAAAAAACATGGCTTGGACAAGGTCCACCTTAGTCTTTAAACGGACATCTGTGCTCTTTAACGCTTTAAAGAGATCCTTGATAATAGACATGTTTAATTAAGCAATTTATTTGATTTCTTGACTACAAGTAAAATGAAATCTTTGGCAAATTTTGTCTTTTCTCCGTTTATCATGATGTTGCCTTCTGATATTGCCATGATGTTGACCTAATTGTGAATATTTTTGTGGTGGGTTTTTTTTTTTACTGTCATTCTTTTTATTGTTCAAATTGGCATAAATATACTTTATAAAAATTTTACATTGGTTTGCATTCTAAGTTGATATACATTTTGTTTCACACTATCGTTTATTCACTTTGTTTCATACAATCATTCTTGCTATATAAATCATTTTATAAATCAGTCATCATTGAACCATGCCCACCATGACCTTGTCTTTTCAGATCCTTCCCCCTCTCTGATCTTTCCCATTATTTTTGTTTTCTTGATGCTGTTGTGAGATCCATACTAAAGGCTGTTGACTTTGATTATCTTCAGTAAATGCAGAATGAAATGTTTCACGTTCTCTTCACTCACCAATGTTGTGTCATCTGTATAATGCAGGCTGTTGAGTTTTCCTCCAGTCCTGATACTATATTCTTGGAATATTTTTATAAAGTAAAAGGGCCGAACTCACTCAGCATTTCTTAAGCTCAAGGAACTGAAGAACAGATTCAAACCTAGAATTGCTGTAATCAAGGATGCTTTGGGCAGAATATTAAATGA
>NW_006399856.1:11134746-11144343 GCF_000299155.1 Elephantulus edwardii
ATTGCTCTGTGGAGACAAGGATTCTGAAGCTCTGACATACTTTGGCCATGTTGCAAGGAAGGGCCAATTCTTTGAAAGGGACATCATGTTTGGGGGTAGAGGGGCAGAGCAAGAGAGGAAGACCCTGGATGATATGGATTGACTGGAGTAATGGGGTTAGATATGTCAGAGACAATAAAGCTGGCTCAAGATAGAGCAGGGTTCAGAGCTGTTGTACATAGAATCGCTATGAGTCGCAAATGACTTGATGACACATAACAACAACAACAGAACAATCATAGTTTTGAAAATTTTTGAAAATTCATTTTAAGTAGTTCACTAATAGGTGGCTTAGTAGTAAGAAGCTGTGCTGTAATCCCAAAGCGACACGGTTTGAATCCATCAGCTGCTCCACAGGAAAAGGATGGGCATACTTCTCCTTACTGCTTCTGAAAAACTGCTCGAGTGATCTGTGAGTCGCTTCTAACTCAACAGTACGCAACACCACCACCTATATTAGCATTTCAAATATATATATATGATTGCATATACTACTATGACCACGTGGATTTAGACCTAGAGCAGCTCAAATCACTCTGGTACATGTATCTAAAACCTCCTGTAACAGATTTTATAAGGTATTATTCCTACGGTCATTCCTGCTTCCCTCTTTGTTGTCCTACACCTCAATCTGCCCTTTAGCTTTAATGAACTATTAAGTAGCAAAGGAGCTTATCCTATTACTGAATACTTAATATTGAATTAAACAAGTGTTTGTGGGTGGAAAGGTAAGGCAATAAAATCTTTTTTCTTTGATAAGACATTGGAATGCCATTCTGCCATAATGTAATTAAGTGTTTTATACAGGAAATTGAGACTGTTTAACAGTAGGCAAGGATGTTATTAGAGCGGTCTCTGTGAAAACTTGATTACCTTTACGCTTTGACTAACAGTGTTTGTCTTGTTCACAGTAACTGTAGTACTGAATGGAAGTGGCTTGTAGACAGAGCAAGAGTTGGCAGCCGATGGACATGGCTTCAAGCCCAGATTTCAGAGCTAGAATACAAAATACAGCAACTAACAGATATTCACAAGCAGATCCGTGCCTCCAAGGTATTGTCTGGGTTTTTCTTCTTTTTGATTATTATTACTATTTTTGTTTCTCCTCATGTCTTCATACATAGTAACTGTTCAAAGACTTTTATAAAAAGGTAGCTGGTGTTTGTTTTTTCGTATTTTCCTGTAAGTTGATGCTGTCTTTGTAATGCCTTTGTTTTTACCTAGATCTTAGGCATTTTGAGTAAATCATAAGTTCTTTGTTGGACTTTAGTTAGTAAAAATTATTTTATTCTATTGGCATCTATTGTAAAAGATGTGAAAACTTCTGAGTGGTAGTGTTGTTATGTACTGTCAAGTCGACTACAACTCTTTTTTTAAAAAAATTTTTATCTTATTATTTTTGTGTGAGTGTACCGTCAAATCAGATCCAACTGGTACAGGAGGAGATTGTCCCTCCTT
This sequence comes from Elephantulus edwardii, assembly GCF_000299155.1. Classification (NCBI taxonomy): domain Eukaryota; kingdom Metazoa; phylum Chordata; class Mammalia; order Macroscelidea; family Macroscelididae; genus Elephantulus; species Elephantulus edwardii. Next base: position 11,136,244 of record NW_006399856.1, read on the forward strand.
CCCCGGCAGAGCATCTGGTGGATTCGAACCGTGAGCCTCTGTGATTGTAGTTGCAGCTCCTTACCACTAGGCCACCAGAGCTCCCCTTGACTACAACTCTTAACAACCCAATGAACAACCGATCTGAACCTTGCCTATTCTGCGCCATCATAATTTGTGCAATCCTCACCGCTTGTTGTTGTAGTCACTGCATCATTTCATCCTGTTGAGGGTCTTCCTCTCTTCCTCTGACCCTCTCCCTTTCCCAGCATAGTCTTTTTTCAAAGACTGGCCCCACATGAGACATTATTTTGCCATCTTTGCTTTTAAAGACCACTCTGGCTGCACTCCCATGCATCCTGCTGTAATCTCACTAGGGCTTTCTGTTTGTTTGTTTGTTTGTAGTTTCACTATGAGTTGTAGTCAATAACAATATACTGAACACCGGGGCACAGCCAGGAAATTTCTCAAATGTTACATTTTCATTTGGAGCAAAGAAATTGCCTGTACAGTGGAAGTACCTATCAGTTCCTTCCTGATGGCTTTCTTTTTCCACAAGTCCCTGGGGCTACTTTTCTGATTCAACATTTTTTATATTTATTATTCCCGTCGATGTTTTTGTAGTTTTACTATGCAGGTGTATATCTCTGTCTATAAATAATACTTCATTTTCTCTACATTTAAATGATACCCCTTTACATTCTTTTATAATTTCCCCAAGTTGCTTATCATATTGTTTCATCTTATACTCCCTGTAAGTTATTGTACTGTGTGAGTGAAATCGATAATCTATGAACGTAATGGTCTTTTGATCTGTTATATTCTATATTAGTAGACACATGTGGTGTTCTAGTTTTACGCTAGGAAAAGTGTTATTCCAATGACCACGCATCTCCTGTGCACCTGTAGCAAATGTCTCTTAAATGTATATGTGAAAGTGGGATTGCTGAGTCCTAGACATGGCTTTCTCTAGCTTTTCTGAACTTGCTCATGTGATTGAGTATCAGCAGTTGCTTTGACTGAATGAGAGCTCCCATTTGTCTTTGTTCATGCTAACATTTTATTTATTTTGATTGCTTCATGTTTCCAGCTTAATGAGTGACATTTTATGTCACTACTGTTCTAATCTACTTATTCTTAATGTGGTAAGATTGGACCTCAGTAATTTTTTTTTTTTTTTTTTTGGACCTCAGTAATTTTGACACTCAGATTTTTCATTTTTGGTTTAAGAAATTCATCTGCTGTGTGTTCCTTTATTCTGTTTGGCTGTTTCTGTGTGTTTCTTTTCTTTTTTTTTTTATTTCAATGAACATCTACAGAGACCTTGGAATTCCATTCATTGTTTCTTTTTTAATTTTTCACTTTCATATTTTTTCTTATGTTTCCAAATATGTATGAGTCCATTACTATATGCCTTATATTCATCTTGATTATACTTCTTCGTAAGTCTTGCTTTCTAATATAATAATGACCCATATTGTTTTTCATAAATGTCTTTTTAAATTTTTTAAATTCATTTTAATGAACATTTACATAGACTTTGGATTTTCATTCATTCATTGTTGCATTTTTCTCCCTGCCCACCCCTCCCCCCAATAAATGTCTTTCTTATCAGCCATTCCATCCTAGAATAAACTTTGGTTTTATTGAAATTCCTGTCTGTCATTGTCTAGTGTTAGGCATTAATGCTGCCAATATAAGGGTATATGGTTTGAATCCACTATTTGTTTCTCAGGAGGAAAAGTCTGTGCACTTTACTGCCTCTGAAAACCCACTGACGGGTCATTTATGACTTGGTTTCAACTCCAGGGCTCTTAAAGTCAACAGCAATATCTCTGTGTTTGCTGGGTTGTTTATATTTAATTTTCTGCTTTTTGTGGAAGGGAGGGAGAGGTGAGTAATCTGTCCTTTCATTCTGGTAGCTTTTAAGATTTTTGTAGGTTTTTTTATGATATACAATTTTCTTAACTGATAATCTGATAGCTGATTTCTCTTTGGGTAATCAAAGTATGTCTTTTTAACTGTGTAGTTCAGTGAATCTTGGTAAGGTTATAGAGTTGTGTAATCATCATTACAAACATAGTTTCATCATTTTTAAAAGTGTACACTTGCCTCTTTTTTTCTTCCTCTAGGTTTAGCTTTGACAGCAACTGATTTATTCTATCATTATAATTTTGCCTTTTCTAGAATGTTTTACAAATCCAGTCATAAAGTCTATAGTCTTTTATATCCACCTTCTTTCACTTTGCATAATGTTCTTTAAGCTCACCCGTGTTGTTTGTTATCAGTGGTTTGTTCCTTGTTATTGCTGCATCTATTATAGTTTTTTAACCTATTCACCAGTTGATAGAAATTGAAATAGTTTCTACTTTTGTTAATTATAAATAACATACAATGTATATTCACATGTATTTTTACATTATGAATGTGAACATTTAATCTGAGGTTATATATCTTTATTTAATCTGAAGTTTTTTTCTTTGATTTTAGGAAATTTCCTATTACGGTCAACTGTTGCTACGCTGTCATTATTTTTCTGTTCTCTTTTTCTGAACTTCCTAATTTGTTGTTGTTGTTATGTGCCGTCGAGTCGTTTGCAACTCATAGCAACCCTATGTACAACAGCCCTAAACCATGCTCTATCCTGTGCCAATCTCATTGCCTCTGACACACCCATCCCGATTACCCCAGTCACTGAATCAATCCACCTTATAGAGGGTCTTCCCCTCCTGCGCTGTCCCTCTACTCTACCCAACATGATCTCCCTCTCTAAAGACCTGTCCCTCCTTACAACATGTCCAAAGTATGTCAGAAGAAGCCCCAGAATCCTTGCCTCCAAGGAACAGCCTGGTCTAATCCTCTCTATGATGAATCTGTTTGTTTTCTTGGCAGTCCATGGTCCATTCAATACTCTTCTCCAGCACCACAGCTCAAAGGCGTCAATTCTCCTTCTATCCTCTCTAGTCATTGTCCAACTCTCTGATGCATAACAAGTGATTGCAAAAACCATGGCCTGTATCAGGCGGACCTTAGTCTCCAGAGAGTCACCGTTGCTCTTGAGTACTTTAGAGAGGTCCCTAACCGCAGACTTTCCCATCGCAATACGTTTTCCTAATAGTTTTAAAAATATAAAGAAAGTTTTCCTGTCTCTTAACTGCTCCTTCATAATGTTTATCTCCATGCCTCTCTGAAGTACAGAGAATTCCTTATCTATCAATATCCTAAATCTACTGTTTTATATAGTTTATATTCTATACATTGGCTTTTACTTTGTGATCATATTTTTCATTGATAATATTGTAAAAGTATAAATGCAGAAGAAACTTAGTACCTTGCAAAAGTAGAAAACTGCTTCCAGACTCTATACCATAAGAAAAAGTGTTAAAAAAAAGCTTTGAGTGGTTAAAGCCAAGAGATTCTCAGAGTATTAGACTAAAGATATGATTGTTAGTAAAATCTTTGAACTGGATCAAATTAGTCTGCTTTAAGATTAGATTAAGGGTATTAATTTTCTATTAAATGCTAAAGTTTCGTGGACTTCTCAATAAAGCAGAGAAAGAGAAATAAGATTAGGGATTAGAAGGCAAAAAAATTCCACAACACTTTTGATAATGTCTCCAGGAACTGTTGGTACATTATCAGTATATGGAATTCCCTGAAGTCCAGTACATGGATGGAAAAGCCATTTGAGTTGAAAAATATGTTGTATTTCCAAATATACCATGAACCTGGTCTAAAAGAACCTTTTACTCAAAGATTTAAACTAACCCTTAGGATCCTCTTAACTGGAGACAAATTGAAAGGCTTGTGGTCCTCAAAGAAAGCACAAACATCTGCTAATAAGAAACCCTGGTGGCATAGTATACTTTGTGTTGAGCTGCTAACCTAATGTTTGTTCGAATCTTCTTGAGAACTGCTGTGAAAGAGAAAGATAGGCAATCTCTTGATAATATTCCAAATGGGCTACTAACCTAATGGTTATGTTAGAATCCACCTGGAAAGCTGCTCTGAAAGAGAAAGGCAGTCTCCGCCCATAAAGACTTGCCTCCTGGAAAGCTTTTGGATGGTTGGCAGCAGTGGGTTTTGCTTTTTGAGGGTTTCTTTTTGGGTGGGGTGCAGTATAATATTGCCAAGGTCATTAATGGGAAAGAAAGAAACTTCTGGAGGCTAATTAAGAAACCATAAAGAACATCAATAGAAAGTACTCCTTGGGGATCAAAAGTAGAAAAGTCCGTTTCACTTCCGACTCAAAAAAATCATGGAGTTTTAATCTACCAGCCACTGCTCCACCAGAGAAAGATAGGCAGATTCCTTCCGTGTAATTGACTGCCTTTGAAAACCCTCTGGTGGGCCACTGATGAGTTGGTTCTGAGTTGAGGGTAAATTACAACAACAGCAAATGAGCAAAGAACATACATCACACCTCAAAGTGCTGGTGGCCCAGTGGTGAGAAGCTGTTCTGCAATCCCAAAGGCATGTGGTTCAAATGCACCAACTACTCAGTGGGAGAAGGATGAGCAGTCTCCTCCAGTATGATTTATAGCCTCTGAAAACCTGGGGAAGGATTAGCCATGAGTCAGGCTGACTTGACGGCACACAACAGAAGTGCTCTTACAATGTCTACCCAGTGGAATTTCAGAAATAATAGATCCCTCTTGTTTTTTTATATTGTGTTCAGCTGGAATTTCACAGCAAATAATTGTGATCATGCAGGACCTGTATGTGAACCAAAAAGCAGTTGTTTTAACAGAATGAGGGGATACTCGATAGTTTAAAATCAAGAAGGATATGAGTTAGGGAGTATCATTTCACCATACCTATTCATTCTGTATGCTGAGCAAATAATCCAAGAAGCTAGCCTGTATGAAGAAGAATGCAGCATCAAGATTTGGAGAGACTCATCAATAACCTAACTTATGTAGCACATCAGCAGAGAACTGCCAGAAGTCGAGGCTGGGTTTAGAAGGGGTCGTGGTACTAGGGATATCGTAGCTGATGCTAGATGGATCTTAGTTGAAAGCAGAGAATACCAGAAGAATGTATATCTGTGTTTCATTGATTGTGCAGAGGTGCTTGACTGTGTGGATCATAACAAACTGTGGCTGACTCTGAGAAGAATGGGAATCCCAGAACATTTAATCCTGCTATTGCTAAACCTATACTTAGACCAAGAGGCAGTCGTCAGAACAGAGCAAGGAAACACTGCATGGTTCAGAATTGGGAAGGGTGTATGCCAGGGATGTGTCCTATCTTCATACCTTTTTAACCTGTATGCAGAGCAGATTATCCGAGAGGCTGGACTCTATGAGGAGAAGTGTGGCGTCAGGATTGGTGGAAGAACTATTAACATCTGTGTTATGTAGATGACACAAACCTGCTTGCTGAAACTGAAGAGGACCTGAAATGCTTGCTGCAGAGGGTCAAGGACTGCAACCTTCAGTATGGACTGAAGCTCAATGTCAGGAAGACAAAAGATTCCCACCACTGGACCAATTGGCAGCATCAGGATGGATGGCGAAGAGATTGAGATTATTCACAGCTTCAGTTTGCTTGGCTCCACGGTCAACACTCTTGGCACCAGCAGCCAGGAAATAAAAACAAAGAAACAAACAAAAAAACCCACAACGTATTGCAATGGGAAAGTCTGCTGTTAGGGACCTCTCTAAAGTACTCAAGAGCAATGGTGTGTCTCTGGAGACTAAGGTGTGTCTGATACAGGCCATGGTCTTTGCAATCACTTGTTATGCATCAGAGAGTTGGACAATGACTAGGGAGGATAGAAGGAGAATTGATGCCTTTGAGCTGTGGTGCTGGAGAAGAGTATTGAGGGTATCCATGGACTGCTAGGAAAACAAACAGATTCATTCTGGAAAGGGTTAAACCGGGCTACTCCTTGGAAGCAAGGATTCTGGGGCTTTGTCTGACGTATACTTTGGACATGTTGTAAGGAGGGACAGGTCCTTGGAGAGGGACATCATGCTTGGGAGGATAAAGGGACAGCGCAGGAGGGGAAGACCCTCTATGAGGTGGATTGATTCAGTGACTGGGTTAATCGGGATGGGTGTGTCAGAGGCAGTGCCATTGACACAGGCTAGAGCAGGGTTTAGGGCTGTTTGTACATAGGGTCGCTATGAGTCGCAAACGACTCGATGGCACATAACACAACAACATGCAGGTGACACAACCTTCCTTATTCAAAGTGAAGAGGACTTGAAATACTAGGGGAAGAAGATCAAAGACCGTAGCTTTCAGTATGGTTTACACCTCAACATAAAGAAAACACAAATTTTAACAATTGGACCATTAAGCAGCAGCATAATAAATGGAGAAAAGATTGCAGTTGTCAATTATTTCATTATTGAATCTCCAATAAACAATCATTAAAATAGCAATCAGGAATTCAGAAGGCATGTTGCACCGGGAAAATTGGCTGTCAAGGAACTCCTTTAAGTGCTACGGAGCAAGGCTATCAATTGGAACATTAAAGTGTAACTGATTGAAGCCATGGAATTTTCATTTGCTTCCCGTGCATCTGAAAGTTGAGTAGTGAACAAAGAGGACCCCCCCCACCCCCACCCCCACACAGTTCCCCCACACACACTCACACTCAATGCCTCTTAATTGTGGTGTTGACAAAGATTATTGAATATCCCATAGACTGCCAAAATAACAAACAAATCTGTCTTGGTGGAAAGTGCAACCACTGTGATCCTTAAAGGCAAGAATGGTAAAACTTTATCTCACACACTGTGGACTTCTTGTTGTCGGGAAGGGCAGTCCTTGGAAAAAGACATCAAGGTGGGACAGGTCAGCCGAGGAAAAAGACCCTCAACAGATGGATTGACACAGTGATTTAACAGTCAGCTTGGGCTTGAAGGAAATTGTGAGGATAGTGTAGATAGGACAAGGTTCAGATTTGCTGTTCATAGTTGACTCACAGCTGTAACAACCAGAAGTTTGTATCTCAGTCAAGGAACACCTGGTGAATAACTCCAGTAAATGTGTCAAAAAGTTTTAAAGCTATAAGATGTTACTTACCCTTTATTTACAACTTTTCAGGTGTTTTAAATGTTGCCTACATTTTCAGAGAAAACACTGATGTTACAGTTGCATCTCTTCCTTTTTCTTACATCCTCTGTGTAAACACATTACAACTGTCCCCATTTCTCTATGTCCCTGCTCCAGCTTTCTTTTAACCACTGCTGATTTCAGACATGCTTATTTTCTCAGAAGAAAGGCTATATGCCCTTTTTCAAATGTTTTCTCATAGTTTTTATACCAAGGCTTTCCACAGTTTTAGTTGTATACTTTGTATACTTTGCATGTTTTAGATTTTTCTGCTTAGTCTTTTACTTGAAATTAGCTTTGATCACTTTGTGTGAATAATAAAGATGTTGTTGAGGCACTTGTTTATTTTTCTTCACGATGCTCTCTCTACGAAGACTCTCAAGAGGGAGACTCTAGTGTTATTATCAGCAGTAGTTGTCTCCTCTGAAGCATTTGCTTTCATCTTATGCCAGAGTTTTTTTTCTTGTCTCAGTTAAGCCACAATTCATTTTTTCTGCATGCTTGTCCATATACGTTTGGTGCCATGTTTTAACTACCAGTAGATGATTCTTTTTCTGATTATTAAGCAAAGAAACAAACTCTCTTTGCAATGTCTCCAAATGATTTACTCTTTTCTCTCTGCTCTTGGCTATGGCAAATCTTCACAGAGGATTCTTCCCACAATGGAACCGCTTTATCCAGGGTAACACTTTAAGGGAGGAAAATTGCTTATAAAACTGACTGTGAATATCTCTCTGGTTGATTTTTTTAAATTTTCTTTTAACTTTTTTTGTGTGTGTTTATCGTCAGATCGGATATGACTGGTACAGGAGGAGATTGCCCCTCCTTCTCCAGCAGAACATCTGGTGGATTTGAACCACGTACCTCTGGGATTGCAGTGTAGCTTCTTACCACTAGGCCACCAGAGCTCCTTTTCTGGTTGATTTTTTTCTTTTAACATATTGGTGTGCATACAAAATTCATACACACTGTGTTTCATTCATGTGCATTGTGTTTCATTCACATTGAGTTTCCTATGATCATTCCCATACATAGTGTTTTATAAATATAATC
>NW_006399856.1:11144765-11160011 GCF_000299155.1 Elephantulus edwardii
CTGCCTTTGAAAACTCGCTGGACGGTCAGCTATGGGTCAGTTCTGGCTCAAAAGTACAGCCACGAGGGGAGCTCTGGTGCCTAGTGGCAAGAAGCTGCACTGTAATCCCAGAGGCTCACGGTTCAAATCAACCAGATGCTCTGCCTGGGAAGGAGGGACAGTCTCCTCCTGTACCAGTCAGATCTGATTTGATGGTACACACACACACACACATACAAATAATAAAATTTAAAAAAAAGTTAAAAAAGTACAACCACGAACAAAACGAAATATTTATACAACAAATGAAAACAACCATATACCTTTTTACTTATGTCTCCCCAACACATACTAGCCAGGGTACAGGAATTCTCAGGGGCAGAGTTCAGACAAGTGTGCCACTAGTCCAAAGGCTGCCCACCTTCTAGGATTTGCATCCATCAGAACAAGGAGCAAGATGAGCAGTCTCCATCCATTATTATTTACAGACTTAGAAACGTGATAGAGGGTCACTATGAATTGGCACTGATTTGACAGCTGTGAGTTGGAGTTGTTTTGTTTCAGAGACAGTGTAGAAGGGGATTTTATGATGAGAACTGAATAGAAATCATTAAGCCAGAGTGCTACATGTTCTTAAAATGAAAATTTTTTAACATATTAAAAGAAAATCATGTCCATATGAACCTTTTTGCCCCATCTCTTCTGTCTCCATTGCCTCTGAAGGTTTTAAAGGCAAGAACGCTTAGCGTCCGGTTAGTAAGTTAAAGTGAGGAATCATGGAAGAAATCAGAAGAAGCCAGTTGAGGAATAAGTGTATAGTGTAAGTGCAGGATAGCCAGAGTCCTGTTCATTCCTCAGTTCCTTTAATGGCCCCAAATGCACTGTCGCAGTTGAGACATGTGCAGGTACCATTACCACAGGTCCCTTGTAATCAGCAAGAGCGTGCATTGGCCTAGAGCGTATCAGTCCTCATGGTGCAGGCCTGCCCAGAGTTGGGAGCTGGCATTAATCAACAGGGGCAGGGCTTTTAGGATGTTCTAAGGCTGTCACTGTAGAGTTAGGTTGTTTAATTTTTATATTTTACTTTCTAAAATTGAGAGTATTCAAGTAGGAAGCCCTAATAGAGTACAGTACATATGCTAGTGACAAATGTCAGAAGATTATATTAGAGAATCATCCAGATTTCAGTTTGACATGTCCATGTTCTGCGTAAAAGAATTTTAATTCTAAATATTTTAAGCTTTTAATGCTGAAGTTGTTGAAGTTATGATAGTGTTTTACCTGTTATCTGTTATCCAACCTGTTATCTGGGCTTCTTGTTTTAGCTATATGTTTTGAGCTAGCAAACTCTTTACAGTTAAACTGTACTTTTAAGAATGTGTTTTCTGACTCTCAAGGGATAATAAGCATTGTTTCAAGTGTATTTCAATACTTAAGAGAATTCAGCAAACAATTTGGTTTTACTTTAACCCTTTAATTACCATTTGTATAGGAGATAGTGATCCTAGAAGAATGTCAACTTCCAAAAGACATTTTGAAGAAACAAATCCAATTTGCAGGCCAAGAAGCTACATTAAACACTACAGGGAGTCTGCTGGTTTCACACAACAATCAAGATTCTTTACCTGAACAAGATTTTGAAATGTCACCTAGCAGCCCTACACTACTTCTTCGAAACATAGAAAAACAGGTACTGTGAGCTAAGTGTGGTATTCAAGGAACATGGGATGGTTTCTAATGAACTGTATAAGCTGTTCAAGTGAACATTATTACGTGTGTGTCTGCCTGGCTGATAGTTATTAGAATCAGCCATTTGATACTAAACATAGTTGAAGTACTTAATATATGACTGCTATTTTATGACAATATTGGTATAATTTAAGGTATTTAAATATAATGTGGAAAGTATTGATAAATAACCATAAGGTGATGAATCTTTTCGATCAGAGTTGGCGAAACCATTTTCTAACAAACTTGTTCATTGTTAGACTTTTTAATTGGCAGAGCGTAGGTGTGGTGATGGTGTATGTGCCATCGAATTGGCTTTGGCTTGTGGAGGAGAGCACAAGGCTGACTAATCCTTTGCTAGCCTTACAGTCTGTGCTGTGCTAACCCATGGTTGCAGTCGCTATGCCGCCCCGTTTCGTTGAGGGTCTTCTTCTCTTTTGCTGACCTCCTACCTTTCCAAGCAGAATGTCCTTCTCTAGGCCTTGGCCCCTCCTGATAACATGCCTAAAGTAGATGAGATGAAGTCTCACCATATTTGCATCTAAGGAGCACTGTGGCTACACCTCTTTCAAGACAGATTTGTTTGTTCTTTTGGCAGTCCCTGGTATATTCAATATTCTTCTCCAACACCACAGTTCCAAGGTATCAATTATTCTTCAATCTTCTACCTTTAAATAAATCTGAATAGTTACTTGACTAATTATTAACAGATTTTTAAATGAAAGATACTGATATATTGATTTCTCTTCCCATAAAATCTGATAATGCAAACAGAAAGTCAAAGAAACTTTTACAAATTGCCTTGATTCCACTACCTTCCTTGGTATTTATATTTGATAATGGATGACTGAAGTTCTGATTCTTATAATCTATTATCTTGACTTTGAAATCAAACCAGTTCTTTTGTCTTAGATGGTGATGACTCTAGAACAAATGTGGCATTCCAGGAGTTTGTTATCTTGGGATCAGACAGACTGAACCTTTCAGAACCTACCCAGTGCTGATGCTTGCCATTGTGGTAAATGATATGTATTCATCCTACCCACATCTGATTTTCCTGGTTTTTTCTAATGCACTCTGTGAGATATAGTAACAGGATATTACCTTACTCCATAAAAGTTGAAATACACTGTAATTCTTCCTAACCTATTTTTTTTTAAATTTATAATTGATTACAGTCTTGTTAAATTGGAAATGGTTAATTTGAAGATTGCTATTGAATAGTTAAAACTCAAAAAATTCCTTTGTAGTTGTTGTTATTGTATGCTCTTAGGTTGGAACTGACCCTCCAGTGACTTTTTAGAGGTAGTAAATCACAGGGGAGGAGATTGTCCATCCTTCTCCCACAGAGCAAGTGGTAATTTTGAACTGCATGCTTTTGAGATCCATAGTTGGTAATTAGTTGATATGAAATTGTACTTTCCTATATAACCAGTGTTATAAATTAGGATTCAGCATATTCTTACTTTTTCTTTTCCCTCCCCTCCAATTCATTTGACCTTCGTTGTTGGACCTGGATTTTGACTCCAGAATTATATCTTTGTTTGCTATGTCAGATCTACTTTTTCTACATGCTAATTCAATGGAAAGTGATTTGTTTAAATGAATTACTAGTACTATGCAGTACTTCGCTAGGAAGCTCTGGTAGTATAGCCCTTAGGAAGTTGCACTGCTAGCCCTAGGCCACACCGCCCTGGGGGTTGTGCAGGGAAAGGTGGCTTATCTCCTGCTGTGTGGTTTACAGGCTCTGAAACCTGGTAGAGGGTCTGCTACGAGTCAGTTCTGAATTGATGGCAATAAATTGAGTTGCATTGGCAATAGAATTCCAGGGTATATTTTTTAGTTTTAGATTTTATTTTTTAAATTTATCCCCTGTACTTGATACTAATCTGAGGGGAGCCTTTGGTGGCCTAGTATTAAGAAGTTGTACTGTAGTCCCGCAGGCATGAAGTTCTAATCCACCAACTATTCTTCAAGAGAAGGATGTACCATTTCCTCCCATGCAATTTATTGCCTCTGAAAACCCACTGGAGGGTCAGCTGTGGGTTGGTTTTAGCTCAGTGGCAAACAACTACTCCTTGATACTAGAGAGATCTGATGGCTTGATGGTAAGGCGTTGTGCTTCCAGATCAAGGCAGGCCGTTCCAAACCTCCAGCTGTTCCACAGGAGAAAGATGAGTAATGTGCACCTGTGTGATGTACAGCCTCTGAAAACCCACTGGAGGGTCAATTATGAGTCGATTCCAACTGAACAGCACATAACAGTAACACTTCATACTACCAGTTTTTTTAACTAGACCTGGGTTCATGTTGGAATTGGCTTATTTTAGAGGCTATTCTTAGAAAGGGGCATTAAGCTTGAAAAGATGGAAGGTCAGTGAAGGATAGGAAAACCACCAGTGAGACGGATGCACACAGTGACTGCAGCAGTGGGCTAGAGTGTACCAGGGATGCGGACATTGCCGCAGCGTAGGACAGGATTCTGGTCTGTTGTTCACAGGCTCGCCATGACAACAACAGTGCAGCATACAATGGGGTAACCCCCAGTTGAAATATTAGAAGTGGTGTGACAGTGACTGCAGAGCATCAGACCAAACTCGAGGCCCTTCTGTCGTGGATATTTTCATGACTACACAGCTTTTATGCACATGACACTGTCACTGTGCTGTAGTGTGTTCATTTTTCAGTTTTCCTTTCTGACAAGGATGTCAGAGACTTTGGTAGAGAGAGCAGCTGGGAGTTTTGAGAATAATAGTAGTGGTTCTAAACATTGGAGGAAAAGATGCAAGAAGGGGTGGCAGCAGTCTCTTGTAGATCATTAATAAATTGCCCCTTAAGAGCCATCTACTCTTAAAATATATGCTAATCATATTTTTAATTGGCCAAGTTTTTAAACTTTGTTTTCAAATATTTGTTGGGAAAGACAGTCAAAGGGTGAGTCAATGGCAAGGCTTGCAAGCCTAAATATTATGCCTGCTCTTCTTAGAGTATTTAACTGATCACTGATTAGGGTGGAAGTCTAGATTAGGTAATTAGGCTAGGCAACCTGTGGTTTGATTCAATTAGTTTTATTAGGGAAGTACTTTGCTTACCCACCAAACTATGGTTTTTAGTATAAAAATAGGATAAAGGCATAACACTTAAAATACAAAGGCATGATAAATGAGTGCTTTCATTATTAAATAATTTGTTCGTAAAATGAAGGTAATTTAAAATGGGTATTTCCAATGGTCTATTTAGAAAAATTTAGATAAACTGTTAAATGGTTTTTATTTTCAGCATTCAAACTATGTCTTTTCTGATTATTTTTTTCTTCTTATTCCCATTCTTGGAAATTTTTTTATCTCCACTATGAATTTGTTGTTCTTGTTGTACTGTACCATCAAGTCGGAACTGATCCGTAGCTGACCCATAACTGACCCTCTGGTGGGTTCTCAGAGGGAGATTGCCCATCCTTCTCCCGTGGAGCAGCTGGTGGATTCAAACCACTTGCCTTTGGTCTTGCAGTGCAGCTTCTTGCCACTAGGCCACCAGAGCTCCCTTAAATATGTTATTAAACTGGACCAATGGGTGATTGTTAGGGTAAAGTTGAGTGTTGTAATATATTTTCTTATGGACCAATTAATTATTCAAACACGCTTGACTCACTCCCTCCCAAGGCTTAAAAGATTTCACGTTATATATTTAAGACGATTCAGTGAGAAGAGTTATTGTATCCTGGAAAATATGAGATGTATTTATGAATAAATTAATGAGTACTTATTAATTGGTCAAAAGAATCTATCTGATACAGTTGCTGTGATGGTTTTCAAATGAGCTTTAATCTTGAAGAAAAGCTGAATAATGACATTTTAATATCTTTTTTATTGTGACTTGTATGAAAATTTACAAAGCAAGTTGTTTTTCCATTCAACCATTCATACACATTTTTTTTTTAGAAATGGATATATTATGTGAATTATCATCTGCTATGAAAACATTTCAGGTCTTTCTCATGAAAGTCTTTTGAAAGCAAATACTTGGTTTAATTGATTCATCTTTGTCAGTGTTGTTATTCCAATAGCATATTGTTTGTTTCATACAGATAAAACATGTCATACTAATTCTTTCATATACCCTGGTGGCAGAGTGTATTATGTGCTCTGCTAACTGGAAGGTTGGCCACTTCATTTCTTCAGTGAGAATTCTCTCCATGACAGAAAGAAGAGATAGTCTTCTCTTGTCATCGTTTTAGCCTCAGAAACTTATTGGAAGGCCACCATGAGCTGATTGACTTGAAGGTGGTGGGTTTGGTTTTATCTTTTAAGAAGTCTTGATGGTCCAGTGGTAAGTGTTTAGCTGCTAATTGAAAAGCTGGCATTTCAAACCAGCCAACCTCTCTGCAGGGACAAAAAATGGGTCAGCCAGCTTCCGAAAAATTGACCCCAACCCCATAAAACACCTACTCATCGCAGCCTTCCATCAGGTTTCTGAGGTTTCTTGTCTTTTTCTGCAGAGTGCCTAGTTGATTTAAACCACCCACCTTTCAGTTAGCAGCCCAGCACATAATGTATTGCCCTGCTGGGGCTGCTTACCTCCCCCATAAAACTTTTGGAAACCCTATTTGGTATTTCCACTCTGTCCCATAGGATTGATGTGTGTTTTAATCAAACTCTGTGAAGGGTCAGCTATGAGTCAGCAATGACTTCAATAGTTTCATAGTTAATGAAAATGATTATCAATCTTTAGTAGAAATGTACTACTTATATTTGTGTGAGCTTTGTTATAATGTGGGAATTTTATGAGGCTAATTCAATACTTATATAAATTTTAATTTGGGATAAGGAACAGTAAAAATATTTGGCACCAAAAATAATCGATATTTTTTAATTATGAAAAATATTGGAGAACAGTGTGGCACTAGATTCAGTCTGAATTTAAATCTCAGCTGCTTTTCTTACCAACTTTATAGCCTTCTCTCAAGCTACATAATCTTTTTTAAAACATTGTTAAAAATTGTGATTTTTTTTTCCCAGAGGTGCACGGTTCGAATCCACCAGATGCTCTGCTGGAGAAGGAGGGACAATCTCCTCCTGTACCAGTCAGATCCAATTTGACAGTACACACACAAAATAATAAAATAAAATAAAAAATAGTGATTTTAAGGAAAGTTTACAGAAAAGTTGAGTTTTCATTCATTCATTTATTCATTCTTTATTGCATGTTGTGTACCTTTATTAACCTACATAATCTTTGCATTGGTTTTCTTACCAGTTACTAATATTAAAATAACATAAAAGACTCTAATTCTATCTGCTTTGTAATTGTCATTATGTGCTTTGGAGTTGGAACCAATGCATGGTTAATCCTATAGCAGGCTTTCTGAGGCTGTAAGTTGCATGAGAAGGGACTGCCCATCTTTGTCTTACAGAGCAGCTGGAGGTTTTGAACCACATGCCTTTGAATTGGCAGCAAAACTCCTTACCACTAGAAACAAATCCCGCTGTTGTCAAGTTCATTCCCATCCATAGTCATCCTCCTTTGGAGTTCTCATGCTGTATCTTCTTTAAAGGAGGAGACTGCCTTATCTTTTGCTCCTGGAACAGCTGGTGGATGTGAATGGTTGATCTCTTAGATAAGAAGACAACATACAGCACACAATGCCAGCCAGCTCCCTGATTACTAATTCAAAATAATGTTACGTTTAATGCCTAATATAAGGGATGGTGATATAAGAGTAGATACTGGAAACATCACTTCTGTGTACCCTCTAGTTGGAACCAACTTATAGCTGACCCTCCAGCAGGTTTGCAGAGACAGTTAATGGCACAGGAGGAGATTGTCCATCTTGGTGGTTTCAAGACGTGTCCCTTTGCATTGTCAGCACAATTCCTTATCACTAAACTACTTACAACTCCCTGCTTGGAATAAGTAGGCACTTAATAAAATGAGATATGATGTGTTATTTGGCTATTTCAAGGGAAATATTATGTGGATGTTATCAGCTAAATGCAAGTTCTTTAGAGGATGAAGTGAGTAGAGAGAGGAACTGTAACAAAAAAGTGTAGAAAAGGATGAACTATCAACTATTTTAAAATTAAGAACTACTTCAGAGTGTATCAGAGACAGATTGGCACAGGACAGAGAGAGTTTAGGGCTCTTGTACATAGGGTCGCTATGAGTTGCAAGCGACTCGATGGCACACAACAACAACAACAATCAGTATAGTAGTGGAAAAAGAATCCTTATAGGTTAAACTACTTAAGTACAATGTAAACATCTATTGTTTTCATGAGAAGTAAGATATTTCACAGACATGATAGATCTGAGATTTAACTGACATTTCTTGTTTAGCATTGATAAAAGGTGATTTGTTTTCTTACAGAGTGCACAGCTGACCGAGATCATCAACAGTTTGATTGCCCCACTCAACTTATCTCCAACTTCATCACCTCTCTCCTCTAAGTCTTGTGGTCATAAATGTATGCCTAATGGCATTTCCAAGGGGTATGTATCAGTGGGATAGTTTTGCATCTAAATTTGACCTATACTGTAATTTTGTTTTCATCTTTTAAGTAATATTGTTGTAGTTTGTTTTCTTCAAGTTGACTCCAATTTATATGAACTTCATGTGTAGTAGAATGAAATGTTGCCAAGTCTTGCACCTAATACTTTTAAGTATGCTGGCTACCTTTTCCCTTCTAGTAGTACTTTCTTTTTTTTTTTTTTAATTTTTATTGTATTATTTTTACGTGTGCCGTCAAATCAGATCTGACTTGTACAGGAGGAGATTGCCCCCTCCTTCTCCAGCAGAGCATCTGGTGGATTTGAACCACATACCTCTGGGATTGCAGTGCAGCATCTTGCCACTAGGCCGCCAGAGCTCCCTTCTAGTAGTACTTTCTTAAATGCTATTTGAGTACAATCAGCCATGAATATTATATAATACTCAGACCAAACTCATTGTCGTTACATTGATTATGATGCATAGTGACCCCATAGGACAGAGGAGAGAGCTTCCAAGGCTGTAAATATTCTGTGTAAGAGCTCGTGGGCTCTAACTGCCAAGCTTTTCATTAGCAGCTAAATACTTAATCATCATGTCAGCAGTTAATGATGAACCTTGGAGTGAGGGGTAAAGCTTTCTAGGAAGTTTTATAATGTGTATTTTTAAAAAATTAGTGATACCATTTTCAGAAGTACTACTGCTTTATTTTCAATATCTTCCCTTTTGCACCATTTATGCTCTTAAACGAAGTGCTGTACTTGTAATGCCTTGTCAGGAATACAATAGATAGGCTTTGAACACAGAAGATTGGTAGCCCCCGTTTAAAAAAAAAAAAAAAGAGCAGCTGTTCTATTTTATCTTGCTGACTTTCTCTTAACTTTTCATTTTAAAGGTGTAATTAGTTGGTATACTAGCAGAATATATATGTATATATAATGCCATTCTTCAAATTAAATCATAAAATGAACTTCTTTAATTGGAGTATAAAACGGAATTTAATATATTAATGGAAAATAATATATACTATTGAGTATAGAATAAAAGAAAAATGTATGCCATGGTAAAAATTTTGCTATACTAAGTACTTATCACATTACTATTGAAATTCATGTGTATGTATGTGTGTGTATATATATATATATATATATATATATATATATTTATTTATTTATAACTGATTATTTTTAAAGTAATATTTTATTTTTACTATGGCATTTACCTACTTTTATGGAAACATTTCTTTTGTTAATTTTGCTTCATTTTCAGGTAAGTGGTTGGTGGGCAAGGAGTTGCACCACCAATCCAGAGGCAGGGAATTTGAAAGCACAGCTCCTCGTTGGAGAAAGACGATCAGTCTCCTCCCATGTGAAAACCCACTGGAGCACTAGCTATGAATTTTTTTAATAGGTGTATTGTGGATAGTCAGGAATGCTCACAGCTGTCGAGTCCGTCCAACTCCCAGTAACTCGACAGGACAGGAGAACTGCCCCAGTGAGCTTCCAAAGCTGTAGTCTTAACTGAAGCAGACTGGCACGCATGTTTTTCTTGGGAAGTGACGATGACCTTTTGGTTAGCAACTGAAAACTGATTTATAACTGATTATTATTATTATTATTATTAAGTGCCACCAGGACTCCTCAGTCTGTCTTGAAAGAAGTACAGCCAGAATGATCTATGACCTCTAGAAGTGAGGACGGTGAGACTTTGTCTCACGTGTCCTTACTATCTCGAGGGACCTGCCCCTGGTAGAAGGGCCTTATGTTTGGTAAAAGGGAGAGTGAACAAAAGATGAAGGCCTTCGGCTTTATAGACTGACACAGGCTACAACAGTGGTCCAGCATAGCAACAGTTGTGAAGATAGTGCACGACTGACAGTCTTGTTCTTTATGCGTAAGAGTTACTATGAGTTGGTATTGACTGGGCACCACCTCACTCACACTCATTCATTGCCATCTAGTTGGAATGTACTCCTAGCTGGTCCTCCTCTGGGTTCTCAGGAAACAGTAAATCATGTAGGAGGAGCTTGCCCGTCTGTATCCCACTGAGCCAGTGGTAGGTCTGAAGCACCACCTTTGTGGAAGCAGTGCGTCTCCCTACAGACTAGACCCCTAGAGGTCCTGAGACAGCACCTACTAACTCCCACTGATAACAGCTTTTCCCCCTTAAGTTCTTTCAGCTTGAAATAAGCTAAATGTTTTCTTCACATTTAGTTCTAACTTCAGGTCTCTGCACATTTCCTTATGATATTTTACTTGTCTTTAACTATCATTTGAAATTTTCTGTTCAGCAATTTTCCTTCATCTTAGCTCCCTTTTTTTTTTTTTAGCTCTTCTGTGTTCATAGTCTCTTCTCATATCCATTTTGATCTTTCTTTCTTTACTGTTTTTAATTGACTTTTTGTTTTTTTCATATTTAATGTCTTTGATATCATACCACAACTCTTCAAGTATTCAGTCATTAATGTTCACTGTGTCCCATCTGTTCATTAGGTGATAAAGATACAAATACACATCTTTTAATTATTATTTTTTTTTAGCATCTGGTGGATTTGAGCCGCGTACCTGTGGGATTGCAGTGCAGCTTCTTGTCCCTAGGCCACCGGAATTTCCTAACAAATACACATCTTTAATAGACTGTATTTTAGGTCATTTACTCTCTAAGTACTGATAGAGTTATTTACTGCATGCCGTCTAGTCAAAATCCTAGAGATACAAACCTAAAGACAAAACCTCTACATTCGATTGACAGTTTACTACATGATGCACATAAATTTTTGAATGTAATAATGGGAATATGTATCACAGTTTGCATACTCCCATTTTAAAAGCTGTTATAGTTGAAAAAGATAACTCTAAAGAGTCATATATCCAAGTAAAAACACATAATTTTTTATGCTTGCAAAATTGTTTTCCAGTATTGACTACTAATGTAATAGCTGGAAGGCTTTTGTTGAAACCAGATAATTGCATTCTTTCCTGATACCTGTCTACAATTATGTTTCTTTTTAAAATTTGTAATAAATTTATTAAGAGCCAATGAAAATTATTTGAGAGTTTTTAAAAGCAGATAAGCAATTTTTTCTTCACGTTTTTGACATATGCTATTATTATAGAATGACACTGCTTGTTTGAAAAATGTCCAAATAAAATTTTGGAAAAATATTACAAATTAAGCTAAGTTAGTAGGCCTGGCAAAAGGGTGGACACAATTGAAGCAAGAATACATAAAGATAAATTAGAAGAAATTTATCAGACTATAACAAAGTCAGTAAAAGAATAGAAAATAGAGAAGAGTTATTAAGAAATAGAGAAGGTATAGTAAGAAGGTCTATTACACTTAACTGGAGATTTAAAGAAAAGGTAGAGAATTAAACGGAGGTCATGTTGAAGAAATAGTAATTGAAAATTTCCTGAACTGAGAGAGACACTGCATTTAGGAAGCCAAACAAGAAATCTTCGCTTAGATATATAATAGAGAACAACAAAGACAATTGGAATGCCTTAAAAACAACCACCGAGTGGAAAAGACATTAATTAGATCCATAATTTGCCAGTTGATTGCTCAGTAGTAACAGTAGATCTCAGAGGACAGTCCAGTAGTATTTTTATTGTACTACAAGAAAATAATTACCTAGAAAGTCTATTATTGAAGCCAGAGAGTTAAATGTTTTGAAACAAACATGTCTGGACAAATAGAAATACAATTTTTCATTAGCAAACTAATTAATGATTAATCATAAAGGAAATTTTTCTGGTGGAGGAAAGTGATGATTTCAGATAAAATTTGTAGATAAAATTAAATAAAAATGGTATATAACTGTGCTTGTATATAATAAAATTGGTAAACAACTGTATTTAAACAAGCCAGTAGTAAAATATGTCCAGTAGTGCTTTTAAAAATCATGACAGCAATAACATATAAGTGAAGTGGAAGGTAAATGAGTATGAATTGTTTTCAGATCCTTGAATTATTCGGGAAACCAGTAAAATGACTAGTTTAATTATTCTGAAGTGAGATTGAGAGATCCCATGTGGTAATAATATTCTGTTTCATGATCTGAGTGGTAGTTACAGGACAGTGAGGAGAGACACTGCTTCCTATTATAAACAAAATGTTTTAGATATGTCTTGTCTATTACATTGTATATTTAAATTATATACTTCAAAATGGTACATGGAAACTAGAATAGACTTCAGAGTTTTTAAAAAAAATATTGAAATTGCTTTATTTATCTTAAACCTATGAAGAAAATTTAGTCTCACATTGCTAAAATCACCATAGTTATAAATATGAAGGAAAGGATGAATTTGATTTCTAATTTCTTGATTAGGAAAGAAAAGGAATTAAATTCCCTTTTACTTGTTACCTCAAATTTGTTGACAGATTCTGATCCAGTTATTTCTTTTTAATCCTAGTCATTTTCTTTATCTGTTAAATTCATCTTAATTTATCTGTTTCGTCTTCTCAAATGAAATACTTTATATTAATTTGTGAAAATCAAGGATCTGTGCCTAAAGAAAAGATCCAGTAGCTAAAACATATATTTTCTTAATTTTTTCGTTTTATTATTGTGTGTGTGTGTGTACTGTCAAATCGAATCTGACTGGTACAGGAGGAGATTGTCCCTCTTTCTCCAGCAGAGCATCTAGTAGATTTGAGCCATGCACCTTTGGGATTGCAGTGCAGCTTCTTGCCTCTAGGACACCAGAGCTCCCTTAAAGCGTATTTTTAAATGTTCTGTCCTTTATGAACAAACATGAAAAAGAATGCTTATTATGCTCCGTTGTGAATTTTAAAGTGCATAACTAGCTGAAATACTTAAGTTAGTGAAATGCCAGATGTTGTAACAGCAACAAAATTGTAGACAGTTGCTGAATGATAGAAAGAATAGAAATAGCCAAGAGATATATTTAAAAGTAACAAGATATTTTAAAAATATGGTAAGAAATGTTTGCCTTAAATTGTTTCTAAAATCATATGGTACCTAAATATTTATATTCTCTTTGTTCCAAAAATAATAATTTAGAACCCTTCTTCAATTTTCAAAAAGTGCTTCAAAGTAGCCAACATTAGAATATGGGGTGGTTGACCTAAATTGGTGTGTCTTTGCATCTCTACTTACTTACAGGCTCAACACAAGACCAGTTGTTTTGTGATGAGCTACATCAGATCAGGACTAGGAGTCAGTGAGGCTCCATCTGCTTTTCCAGTCCATCACCTGGAGATTTGTATCGTGCTTATAATATACCTAGTGTGTATGGGACCCAGTCACTAAATCAAGTGCTCTAAAATTTAGCATAAATATGTTATTGAGGTTTATTCTCTTATTTTATAAAACATATTTATTCAAAAGGTCACCTTGGAACATCTAATTTCTAAGAAGAGATGAAATACCTAAACTCCCCTAAAAAGTTATGATTTTTTTTCTTCTTAATCAGATTATTTGTTGTGGTTGTGTACTAACAAGTCAAAAGAGACCCATAGCTGAGCCCTTGGTGAGTTTTCAGAGGCAGTGAATCACACGAAAGGACATTGCTTATCCTTCTCCTGCAGAACAGATGGTGGATTCAAACCACATGTCTTTGGGTTGACAGTATAATTCCTTACCACTAAGTGAGTGTGGTTATAGAAGTGTATCATTTTCTTGTATTCTTTAGTTTTAAAAGCATATTAGTGGGGACAAAGCATGTTAGATATCTTTTTATCTTGGTCAAGTCAATTAATACTTTATGTCATACTTGTCTTTAAATTCAGTGAGATACAAGTATTTTCTGAAGTAGTTTCTAGTACTAATTGATTTTATTATTAAATATTTTTGAGGGATTTTGATTCTGTCTTTTTAAACAAATGAATAATGTAAGCATAATATTTTTATTAAAGCTTCACATCTATATTCTTTTGATCACTATTAGGCTGTGCTTTGGGCAAAATAATTTTGTTACTTAAATCAAGAGAACTAATACATGTGAAGGTATTATTCAACCTGTCTTAGTAACTCTGAAGTGTATATCAGAAGCTATGCTTTGGGCAAAATAATTTTATTTCTTAAATCAAGAGAACTAATACATGTGAAGGTATTATTCAACATGTCTTAGTAACTCTGAAGTGTATACCAGAAGCTACTAGGAATAGCTGTTATGTACCATCAAGTTGGAACTGACCCATAGTTGACCCTCCAGTGAGTTTTCAGAGGAAATAAAGTACATGAGAGTTTGCCCATCTTTCTCTTCCTGTAGCAGCTGGTGGATTAGAACCATGTACCTTTGCACTGGCAACACAATTCCTTACCGTTAAGCCACCAGAGCTCCATTATGGATGTTATTATTGTGTACCATTGGAATCAACCCATAGCTGACCCTCCGACAGATTTTCAGAGGTAGTAATCACAAAGGAGGAGACTGCTGATCCTTCTTGCATGGAGCAGCTGGAGGCCTCGAACCATGTGCATTTGGGATTATAGGGTAGCTTCTTGCCACTAGGCCACCAGAGCGCCCCCATTATGGATAGGGGTACCCAAAACAGTAAGAGGAAGGAGATTTCCAATTACATATCAATAATTTAAAAAAAAAACATTGGGAGAGATTAGTGTAAATAAAATTTATTACACATCGTTTTTCTTAAAACTTAACTCCATTTTTCTTTGATAGCTCAGGCTCATCACCATGACTTTTATAAGAGGCTTTTGAGATTACTAGCTGTTTATCTCAAAATTAATTTACTTAACAATCAACTAAATACCTACTGAGTGTCAGGCAGTGGACTGGGCACGTGGGGTACATTGTTAAACATGGCACTTTTCTTGTGGTATAGAGAGCCTAGGTGGGGAGAAAAGCATCAAATAAGTGCTAAAATCAATGTATAACTTAAAAACTTAAGTTCCATGAAAAAAACTTATTATAAAGAATATTACTTTGGTAGAATCTGAAATAGGGTAATAGAGTAATAGTGGGCATAGATCAATGGTGATAAATTTTATGAGAGTGTATGTGAGTGAACATATTGAACACAATGTGAATAAAGGAATGTGTGAACTGCAGTGTAATATTAATAAA
>NW_006399856.1:11161716-11163993 GCF_000299155.1 Elephantulus edwardii
TTATTACCTGTCTTCCTGAACTAGCATGAAAGTTCCACGAGAACAGAAATTTTTCAGTATCTTACTGTTATGAGTGAGTCACATCATAGACATGAAGAACTGTTTGTTAACTGGATACATGCCTTTCAGTTTTTCTGTCAGGTAATTGGCATGCTGTAGAAAAGTTTGGTATTTATTGTTCTTCCTCTGTAGTCAAATTGATACTTAGTTGTTGGCCACATGGCAGCCTCCTGCAATTCTGTGTCATCTCATAATTTGACTCTAGGCTAGTAAAGCAGCTTATTGAGTGATAGAAGTTATTGTCCTACAATAAGATATTCTGTAGTAAGAGAGAGGGAGCTCTGGTTGCCTGCTGCGAAGAAGCTGTGCTGCTGAACTGAAGGCAAATTTTTCAAATCCACCAGCTGCTGTGCACAAGAAATATGGGTATTTTCCTCCTGGGTGATTTACTGCCTCGGAAAACCCACTGGAGGATCAGCTATGAGCTGGTTCTAACACAAAGGCACATAACAACATAATAAGAGCGAAATCCCTCTTATGAGTAACGGTAATTAACTTCTATCCTTCTTGTTGTTGTATGTCGGAATAG
Source organism: Elephantulus edwardii (assembly GCF_000299155.1). Classification (NCBI taxonomy): domain Eukaryota; kingdom Metazoa; phylum Chordata; class Mammalia; order Macroscelidea; family Macroscelididae; genus Elephantulus; species Elephantulus edwardii. The sequence goes on from NW_006399856.1 coordinate 11,162,306, forward strand.
ACCCATGGTTGACCCTCCAGCAGGTTTTCAGAGGAGGAGAAGAGCAGATTGTCTATCCTCTACTGGATCCGAGCCATAAACCTTTGGGATTGCAGCACAGCTTCTTACCACTAGACCACCAGAGAACTCCCTCTCTAGTAAGGGAGAAATAGATATGCCTAAAATTTAGAACAGATGGAGTATTACGGTTGTTCCAGTAAAGCACATTTTAGGTTTATACCATAAAGTCCTAATTATTTATTATAGAAGATTTAAAAAATTTTACTTCTCTGATGTTTAATCTGCTTTTCTGTATATTAATTTTTAGTGAACTATTCAGACTTTAGGAACCTCTGGTGGCTTAGTGGTTAGGAGTTGCTTTGTCAGTGTAGAGGCACAGAGTTCAACTCCACCAGCTGCACTGTGGGAGGAAGATGCTCTGGGGAGAAAGTCTCCTCCCGTCTGCTTTACCACCTCTGAAAACCACCTGGAGGGTCAGCTATGACTGGGTTCGGTGATAGACAGTAGCAACATTCAGCCTTTATTTATTGTTTTATGGAATTTTTAAAGATATCTGCATTTTTATAATGGCCTAATAATCTGTTCTCACAATAATGTTAAAATAAACTTGCCTGGATAATTATTTTCCAGTGCAATTTATTTGCACACTTACTCATTGATCTCTACCTCTTTTCTCTTAACCCTCGGAAAAGTGTCAGGGTTGGGTTTTTTTGTTTGTTTGTTTGTTTTTTATTTAGTTTATCTTAATTGTAGGCGTACAATGAGTCACCAGCCACTGAGTTTCTGAGCAAATCGAGGATTTAAATACGTGAAGCATTGCATTTTACCATCATCAAGATCATTGTTATATTTTACTTTAATCTAGAGATCAAATGTTGTAAATGGCTCCTTGTTTGCCCAATGGGGTGGGATCTCTGAGAGAGAGAATTTCTGCTTGAAATGTTTAGATTTCTGTTGGTGCTGTTTGTTTAGGTTTGTGTTGGGGTTGTTTTATTACTTCTAGAGTATGACATGAAATTAAATGTCTATTGAATCATTGTCGTGCTATTTCATATGCTGATGGAAATGATCTTTCATGAAATGTAACCACTCATTCTAATTGACTATCGTAACTGAAAATCCTGCAGTTAAACTGAAAAACTAATTATAGATAAAGTATATCACACTCATATTTTCAATACTAGTGTCTCAATTATGAAGAAGTATTGTTTGCTGATAGCATTATTTCAGCTTGAAATTTTTACCATAATTTCAAGTTCCTGTAAATGACATTAATTATCACATTAGCTTAATATATGATATCAACTGGGAAATGAAAACTTTTCCTGCCAGATTTTTTTCCTAGGAAGTACAAAGTCTTATTTTTTTTATCTCTAAAAGTGTGAGTTAAAGGTTATGTGTCATTGAGTTGCCTATGACCCATAGTGACCTTATGTACAACAGCTTTGAAGCCTGCTCACTAATTCCAACACACCCACCCCAATTTCCCCAGTTACTGAATCAATCTATCTCTTCTGGGGTCTTCCTCTTCTGAGCTGTTTCTCCACCCTTCTGGGCATGGTGTCCTTCTCTGAGGGACCAGTCTCTCCTGGTCACGTGCCCAAAATATCAAAATCTTAGCCTCAAAGGAGAAACTTGGTTTCACCGTCTCCAAGACAGACCTATTAATTTTCTTGGTGGTCCATGGT
>NW_006399856.1:11165948-11168356 GCF_000299155.1 Elephantulus edwardii
TTGTATAGCCCTGGTCTGTCCACTTGCTGTACAGAGGTAACTCATGGTTGCTGTGAAGCTGAACACTGTGACACTGATGTGTCAAATGCGATAATGGTTACCCATGGTGGACAGTGTTTGATGGAGCTCCCCAATTAAAACAAGCTTGGAAGCAGGAGTGGCATCCACTTCCAAAAATAGCTTGCCTCCAGAAACCTGCATCCACTTCCGAAATAGCTTGCCTCCGGAAACCCTGTGGACCTGGAGAAGGGATGAAAGTTATACAAGTGTTCAGGTCTTTCCCTCATAGGGTCGCTATAAGTCGCCTACGACTCAACGGTACTTAACAACAAAAAACAACATGGCCTGGATTAAGCACACCTTAGTACCTAGCCTAAGCACTCTGGAGCGGTCCCTGACAGCAGATTTTCCCAATGTAGTTCGTCTTTTGATTCCTGACTGCTGGTGCCTAGAGTATTGATTGTGGAGCCAAGCAAGCTATAACTGGTAACAACCTCAATTTCTTCTCCATTTACATGTTATAGAGAATATTTAAAGTGATCTTACATATTCCTACCTTTAACAACATAGTGTTTTACTACTTTTTTACATGTATCCTATTTCCTCACTTCTCCTAGAATTTTTTAAAACTAAAATTCTAGTATGTCATTTCAACTGTAAGTACTTCTGTGTCATCATAACACTTGTAATATTAACCGTAATTCATTACTGTCAGCCAGCTCTCTATCCACACTCAAATTTCACCAGTCTTCTCAAAAGTACATTTTTATGATTGAATTGTTAGAATCAATATTTAAATAAAAGCTATAGACTATATTTGGTGATTATGTCTTCTATCTCTTTTAGTCTCAATAGCTATTTTAAATGTATTAGATAAATTCTCTTCTAAAAATCATAATTTTCAGCATTTTTTGTTTTCCCCTTATAAAATGAATACAATCATACTGTAAAACAAGCAAACAACAAAAAATTTCAGAAAAACACTAAGAAGAAAACACAAATCATTTATATTGTAATGTTTTTGTTTCTTTTTACATTATTTGTATGTGGTTTTGTCTTTTTTCAGTTATATATTAAGCTTTTCTATACTTAAGATATTTTAATGACTGCATAATATTAACTGGAAGAAGTGAATCGCTGGTGACCTACCCTTAGTGAGTGTGCACAGCTCGGGCCTCACTGTCGGTTCAAATCTGGCAGCTCTGCAGAAGAAAAACGGGCAGTCTCCTCCGGTGATTCACAGCTTCTGAAAACCTGCTGAAGGGTCTCCTCTGGGTTAGTTCCAACTCAGCAGCAATGAGTTTGAGTATTTTGAAAATTTCTTAAATTAGTGTACTATGTATTTTTTAAAAAAATACTGTGTCTTTTAGAATGACATGTTACAATGCAGTACTATTTCATGGTGACATTTGTATTTCTGCATACCACATAGTATACAGCCCAGTGTAGGGAATGGTCAGGATCCTGTTTACTATTCAAGGCAGTGTCTTGATCTTGGTCGATTAATTATTTGAAAGATGTCTAGACTTTGCCAATGGACAGACAAAATGATATCCTTTATCTTTAAACGTCAGGAAGAAGTCCTTTGCAGCAGCTTTGTCCAGTGCAATATATTGTTTCATTTCTCATGGGCATTAATTGTGGACCTATGTGAAGTGGTCAGCGAGTAAATAAGAATGATGCCTTTGAATTGTGGTCATGATGGAGAATATTTAATATACACAGACTGACAAAAGACAAATCTGTCTTGTAAGAAGTGTAACCAGGATATTCCTAAGCAGTGAAGATGGTGAGACTGAGTCACATTATCAAAGACGGTCAGCCCCTGGAGAAAGCCATCATGTTTGAGAGTCAGCAAAGAAGAGAAGGACCCTCCCATAGATGCTGGCACAGGGGCTTCCATGGTCAATGCAAGCAAAGCAGCAAGAGTGAGAAGGGCACAGGACTGGTAGTATGCAATTCGGTTCTGTGTAGGGCGGCTGAAAGTCAGAGCTGACTTTAGCAACATCTGAGTGAACATGTGGGAATTCTGTTCCCTGGACATTATCAGCTGTGAAGGAGGTACTATTGGCAGGACTTGCATAGTGAGGGAAATGGGAAATGCCTACTGCCTTTGCACTGAATCCTTCAAAGAACTTTGAAGATTCCCATTTAAGTAAATTGAATTCTTGGTTTTTTTTATCCTTACATTTCTTTTCTCCTAAGATTTCTATCAGATTTCTAGAATTGCAATAGAAAAAAACCAGTATTTTCAGAAAATTACTTAAAAGTATAGGAAAATTAACATTTTAATACAGTGTAAATAATTTTCTATTTTCTTAGATATACCTATCAATTTAGTGATTTTTTTAAAGCAAATACAAATTTTACTTGATTTGCAAGTCTTTCTCTTTTACAAATTTGCTCAT
>NW_006399856.1:11171658-11187888 GCF_000299155.1 Elephantulus edwardii
GTATAAAGCACAATGTATATGAGTTAAATATACCATGAAGATATGCCATGGAAAATCAATAAATATTTTTAAAAAGAATATGACTTTGGAATTTAGGCAACTCGACGGCACATAACAACAACAATGAAAATTTTTGTATTTCATTATTTTCTTTGGTTTCATCAGTATAAACCATTCAACTTCCTTTATTTTTTATTTGCTTATTATATAAAAACACTGTCAATTTACCTTATTCACAAACTAATATTTTCAACAGCTGTATTTAAAAATAATACTGTTATTTTAAAAATCTTATCCTACCATTAAATACTGATTTTATTTGAATCAGTTAGAGCTTTTAAAACTTTTAGGTTTAATAGGGAGCTCTGGTTGCCTAGTGGCAAGAAGCTGCACCGCAATCCCAGAGGTACGCGATTCGAATCCACCAGATGTTCTTCTGGAGAAGGAGGGGCAATCTCCCCTTGTATCAGTCAGATCTGATCTGATGGTACACACACACAAAATTTTAAAAATTAAAAACTTTTAGGTTTATTGGCAATATTACATATTACATATACATTTATTAATGCTATTATATTGTTCATATTTACGTCCATAAATTAGGTTGCAATTGGTGTTTTAAGGTTCCCAAAAAGCTTAACATTTACATATAACATTGTAGTATAAATGACCTTAAATTTATGTGGTATTGGAGATTAACTTCTTGATATCCTGACATTTAAAATATTTAAGCATAATGTTAAAAAATTAATATGAATATTATAAAACGACTTAGTTTCATGAGTAGCTTATGTTAAAACCATTTCTTTTTTTTTTTATACTTGTGTGTTCTATATTCTTCATTTCAAAACCTCTCTAAATATAGCAGGCTACGACAGTTGTCAGATTTCACTGAAAATAGTGTATCATTAATTGCTGTTTAAAGAGCAAGTCTTAATGATGAGAACGTTAGCTAGCTGCTAATAGCAAGGTCCGCTGTGTGAATCCAGAAGCTCCTCTCTGGAGAAATAAGATGGGGAGTCTCCTCCCTTTAAGAGTTACAGCCTTGGAAATGCAGTGGAGGGTCCTTCTGAATTGGAAGCTTGATGACAGGGTGGAGTTTTCTGTTGTTTGTTACTGTTAGCTACTGCTCAGGCAGCCCTAGACTCAGGATGCCCCATATGGTACAGGATAGAACTGAGCTCCTTACTGTTTCCTCGCTATAATCTTTATGAAGGCAGATCTCCAGGCCTTACTTCCACAGCTCCACAGAATAGGTTCAGTGTTGCTGTTGTTGTTTATTGCTGTCGAGTTGAGCATGACTCATAGTGAACAAAAGACCTGAAGCCTTTCCATAACTATCACCATTTATCAAAGTTCATAGCGTTTCCAGAGACATGTTGTTTAGGAAGTGCAATAGTCCTGTGTCATTTCACCCATATTAAAAATAATTTTATGTAACTAGCTAAAACACTGTACATGTGAACCTTTCACTCATTTACTGTGATCATTGACATTGTACTAGTGAGTTCATGGAAACCTTTTCAATCAAGGTTGTACATATTTTGAAGTAGGAATTATTTTTACAATTTGAATATTCCTGATTGTTGTGTTGGTGGTGATGTACACGCCTTCAACCACATACCTTTGTGCAGTTGCTTACCACTAGGCATCAGAGCTTCCTTAACTCCTGATTAGTATAGGGTTTTTTCCACACCAATTGTTACAAGTAAAAAGAAAATGAATACCCCTATTATAATTGAGCAAAGCAATTGAATAGTTTTATTCTTTGTTTTATTTTGTTTCTCACCTCTCTAAATATTTCTTGGCATTTTAGTGCTTCAGAGAATTTAGAGGAGCTGTCTTCCTCCAGTAACTGGTTCCTTAACCAGAAGCACAGTAAGAAAAGAAAAAAAGACAGGACAAGATTGAAATCTCCATCTCTGACTATCATGAGTACGGCAGCCCGAACAAGGCCACTTCAAAGTTTCCACAAAAGAAAACTCTACAGATTGAACCCTACTTTTTATTGGAGTCAACAGGTAAGGTGGCCTTTGTGAAAATGTGAACCAAGACTTTTACCATTGGTGTGTATATATTTCACATTTCAGATGTGGATTTTTATTAGTTATTTAACTCAATATAGAAAAGTTAATAATTTTTAAAAAAAATAGCAGTGCATTCTGAAATTTCTTACATTCCTAATTTTGTTTTTAAACCCACTGTTATAACTTAAGGAAAATATGTATTAAAATTATTTTAATATTTTACTTGCAAGGTTAATAAGGAGAACACAAACCTATCACTTTATTTATCTTGTGAATATTTGATCAAGTAACAAAATTTGCACCACTGCCTGTTATTTTGGAGAAAACAGAAGTGTTTTTAATTTGCCACTTGTTAGTTAATTCTGTTAGTACGCCTTTTCTGCCTCCTTCTAGGACATAAGCTATAAAATTTTAGATTTTCATGCTTAAGATTTATACAAATATAATATTCTTCATTAAAAGTATTCACTTTGAGAACTTTTTTTTCATTTGTAAATAAATGTTGAGTTTACTTTCAAATAGTTTATGAAACTGTGACCCGGTACAAAATCTATATCTACTTCCTACAGTGTGACATTCTTTTTATTATTATTATTAATTTCAGTGAATATTTACAGAGATTGTGGATTTCCATTCATTCATTGTTGCACTTTTCTCCCCGCCCACCCCACTCTCACCCCCAGTTCACTCTTCTTTAAAAGCAAAACTCCTTCATTGGTATACAGTCCCCCCGTGCCCTCCCACCCTCCCCCCGAGTATACTCCACTCTGCAACCTTCATTCCAAACTCTTATGATAACCATAATACCCTAAAATATATTATTTTTAAACTGTCCCTCATCGGCTTCAATGCAGTATACATAATTTATCCATTTTTTTCTCAGACTTACCCCCACCCTGATGTCAGCCTCATTCTACAACAGTGGTACCATGCAGTATTTGTCCTTTTGTGACTGAGATATTTCACTCAGCATAATGTCCTCCAGGGTCACCCATTTTGAATATTGCATGAGTTCCTTGTTTTTCAACACAGCGTGTAGTATTCCATTGTGTGAATATACCGCAGCTTCTCTATCCATTCGTTTGTTAAAGGGCATTTAGGTTGTTTCCAACTCCTTGCTATTGTGAACAAAGCCACGATAAACATGGGTGTGCATATATCTGCTTGGATGTCGGTTATGGTCTCTTTAGGGTATATTCCCAGTAGTGGAATTGCTGAGTCAAATGGTATCTCTAAATGGTATCTTCAGGTCCTCCTCAGTTGTCGAGAGCAAGATTACATCATCTGCATCATACAGGCTGTTCATGAGTCTTCTCCAAAACTGAGGCCACATTCTTCTTCATAAAGTCCCACCCCTTGAACCCCTGACTCACTCCTTTCTTAACTTTAAACTATGCAATGTTTTTTTTCCTCTGTTCTGACAGCTGTTTCCTGGTCCAAGTATAGGTTTCAACATGAGCACAATCGAGTGTTATGAGATTCCCATTCTTCTCAATGTTAGAGCCACAATTTGTTGTGATCCATACAGACAAATGCCTTGTCAATAAACAACACAATGGACATTTTTAGTCAATAGACAACACAGTGGACATTTTTCTGGTACTCTCTGCATTCAGCCAAGATCCATCTAACATTGACAGTCACATCTCCAGTTCATAGCCTCTTCTAAACTCAGCTTGTATTTCTGGAAGTTCTCTGTCAATGTACTGTTCTAGTCATTTTGGGATAATCTTCATGATTTTGCTGATGTTTGATATTAGTGATATTGTTTAATAATTTTCACTCTCTTGCATTGCCTTTTTTTGGAGAGCGGGAATAAATATGGATCTCTTCCAGTTGGCTAGGTAGCTGTCCTGCAGATTTCTTGGCACAACCTTTTGAGCACGTGCAGGGCTGCATCTATTTGTTGGAATATGTTAATTCCATCAATTACAGGTGTCTTATTTTTGCCAGTTCCTTCAAAGCAGCTTGAATTTCCTCCTTCATCACTGTTGTTTCTGATCATATGCTATTTCATTAAATTCTTCTATGTCAGCTAATTCTTTTTTTGCCCTTATATTGTTGTGTGATATGAAAGAACATATTTGAAAGGTACTCAGCCCCAGTGCGTGGTAAAAGTCCTCATCACATGTGAACAATGATACTAATTATGCAGTGTATAACATGGTGGAGTCATTGATAGTTTTGGAGTCGGGGAGTAAAATGATCAGAGTTATGTTTTTAGAGGATTAATTTGTGCACAAAAGATATAAAAATTGGCGATGGGGAGACAGGAAAAACACAGCTATGAGGCTATTCCAAAGTCTAGATATGAGATTGGAGAGTGATGTTAATAGAATGAAAAGAACAGATGCTTGAAAAAATTAAACAAGAAATTATTACTTTTCTTATTTGACATGTTTAAAGAAAATTTTCAAAAGAGCAGATGAGAGAGAAGTAACACACAAAATCATGGCCTTCATGGGTCTAGTTCTCAAGACACTCATGTCCAGTTTCATTTTGTTGTTCGTTCCCATCAAGTTGCCTCCGACTCGTGGTGACCTTGTATGTACCCAATCAGAACCTTGCTCTGGCCCATGCATCTTCGTGAATGTCGGTATGTTCAGTCCATTGTTGCAGTTATTTAAGTCTTAACATTATTACTGTTACATGCTGTCATTTCTAACTTACAGTGATCATATGTGAGAGTAAAACAGCCCCATGGGGAGTTTCTGGTTGATTTATTATTTTTTTTGGCTGTTGTACATAGGGTCGCTATGTCTATGAGTCGCAAACGACTCGACGGCACATAACAACAACAAATCTTCATAGTAACATTATATCAGGCATTAGGAATCAGTAGAATATGAGGCAAATCTGAGTTGCATTTAAGATTTCTCACTCATAGTTCTATAAACTTCATTGTGAAGTAGAGAAATGAATCATTATCTTTCAGAACACACATTAACAAACTGTAAGTCAATTGCTTTAAAATTATAGAATCCTTAATTATATGGAGTGTTTTGTTTGTTTGATTTTGGTTTTCTGTATGGCCCACTCTTGATGTAGTATTTCTTTTTTATGAGGAAAAAATTTCTTTTTGAGGAAATCTTAGTCTTTCTTCTACTACAGTTGATGGTATTGGCTTCTGGCTTGAGAAAAATGTCAACATTTGGCTATTAATTCTCCCTCTCTTTCTTAAAGGCAGAATTCTTTTTATATACAGAGTAGCAATGTATTTTGCTAAAATACATATCTTCTTGTATAGAACCATGAAGGAAGACAAAAAGGCAATTTTATCGCCTCAGATTTTAAAGTCTGTATAACATAGATTCAATTCTTTAAAAATATATAAAATGGCAGAAATATGAATAGTTTTTAATAACATAATGCACTCAATAACTTGTTAGTCAAACAACAACTAAAACAAATAGAAATACAATAAAAGATATAATGAAGAGGAAAACAAATTAATAAAGTATGATATAATATCATTAATATTACATGCATGTAAAATCATTGTTGTACATTTTCCTCCCTGCTCACTCCTCCCCCACAAGTTCACTTTTCTCTTTGAAAAAAAAACAACAAACTTTCATTGTTATACAATTACCCCCTCCCAAGTCCACTTTATTATGCAGCTCTTAATGCTGGACTGTTGTCATGCAAATAATATCTAATCATATATACCTTTTAAGCAGTTCTCTCCCTCATCTGTTTCAATGCAGTATACATTATTTATTGACTCAAAATTTCTTAATTTCCCTCCAACCTCAATGTCAATCCTGTTTTATAACAGTGGCATTTGCAGTATTTTTTTCTTTTGTGACTGAGATATTTTACTCAGCATTCTCCAGGGTCACCCATTTTGTATAATATTTCATGAGTTCCTTGTTTTTCAATGCAGCATAGTATTTCATTGTGTGAATATACCACAGCTTCTCTATCCATTCGTTTGTTGATGGGCACTTGGGTTGTTTCCATCTTTTTGCTATTATTGTGAACAATGCAGCAATAAACACGGGTATACATTTATCTGTTTGGGTGGCAGTTCTGGTTTCTTTAGGGTATATTCCCAGTAGAGGAATTGCTGGGTCAAATGATAATTCTATACCCAACTTTTTGAGAAAGCGCCATACTACCTTCCATAAGTGGTTACACCATTTTACAACCACCAACAGGGTCCCAGTTTCTCCACCACCTCACCAGCATTTGTTGTTGGCTGCTCTATTGAATTTTGCTATTCTTACTGGGGTGAGAGGATTATCTCTTAGTTGTTTTGATTTGCATCTCAGATCTATGGATTTTAAACATTTCTTCATGTTTCTTTGCCCTCTGAATGTCCTCTTTGGTGAAGTGTCTGTTCATATCCTGTATCCATTTTGTGATTGGGTTGTTTATCTCTATCTTGTTGTGGTGCTCGAGCAGTCTATACATTCTAGCTCTAAGTCCCTTATCAGACATGTCAATATCAAATATTCTTTCCCAGTCTGTGACTTACCTTTTTGCCCTATTGGAGAATTTTGATGTGCATAGGGAATTGATTCTTGGAAGGTCCTATTCATCTATTTTATCCTTTCCTGGTTGTAGCTGTACCTCACTTTTATGTATGTGTAAACATTGTGTAAAATTAGACTGACTCCAATTTCATTCACTGGCTATATCAGCTTGACTTATGGAACACAAGGCACACAACTGGTCTTAGGGAGCTCTGGTTGTCTAAGAAGTGCTAAGAAGCTGTGCCGCAGCCCCAAAGGCAGGTGTTTTATATCCACCAGCTGCTCTGCTGGAGAAGTATGGCAATCTCCTGTGCAATTAACTGCCTCTGAAAAACCCAGTGGAGGGTCAGCTGTGAATCAGTGGCACACAACAATGTTTACCCTAACTTACAGTTCTCACTAAATTACTGTGCGAACATTTTCTTTTGATTCATAATTCTTAAATCTAATTTTGCTCTGTAATGATTTCTTATGGTATGAGCGTTCCATTTTGAGTGTTCTTCCAAAAATTGGAAAAGGGTAATCAAACTCCACCAGATTCATGATTAATTCATCTAAGCCCATTGGTGTCACTGTGTCAGTCCATGAGCTTGTCAGAGAGCACCAGGATGACACAGGACAGAGCATGGTTCAATCTATTGTTCATAGGGTGACTCTAAGTTATAGTTGACCTAGTGACACTTAATAGCTGTCGCTTATTCTGTATTATTTTGACTCTTTTTCCTCGATGAGGAACTTCTGCAAGGACTTCTCGTATCACTTACTGTATTTTAACTGGAATATTCTCTCTGTTTCTGTTTTCAGGCAAAGATGAGGTCTTTTAATTCTTTCTTTTCCTTTCCAGACTTTGCCTTCAAAAGAAACAGCGTTCTTAAATACTACACAAATGCCTTACTTGCACTCACCGTCAACCTGGAGTAACTGTGAACACAATGCAAAGTCTCAGCTACTGAGAGAACACGTGTCAGATTTGGATTCTTCTTTCCACCCTGTTCTGTCATTGCCATCAGGTAAGACTCTTCATATAAAATTTCCAAGGTATTGGTTATTTTCTAGGGTGAAATATAATCCTAAAAGTATAAGAATGAAGTTTTTATCAATTATTTTATCACTAGATAATACAAATAACTAGTTCTCCTAGAGGAACTTATTGTTATGTACCAGTGAATCAAAACCAACTCATAGCTAACCCTCCAGTGGGTTTTCAGAGTCTGTAAATCACATAGGAGGAAATTTTCTTCTGAGGAGCAGCTGGTATGTCTGAACCTTTGGGTTTGGCACTGTAGTTCCTTACCACTGTGCCACTAGAACTCCCTAGTTCATATATTAAATTAATGTTTTATTTTTGCAAGTTTTTTAATTCTTTGAAAACTATTTATTTTGGAAAGTAACCTTTGATCTCCGTTTTTTTAAACATCTTATTGATAACATAACTGTGCTGTTTCTCTGTAATGGTAATTTAATATTCCTCAATGAATATCACACAATGTAAGTCCAGGTTTAGTCCATCAGTCTCAAGCCAGATTAACAAGGTACAATTCCTCAGTTAAAGTCCAGATTCAGTTCAGCAGCACAGATGCATCTCTGGTTTCCTCAATCATCCAGCAAACTTTTCTCTCAGAGCAGTTACAACTCAGCTTTTCATTCCAGCAAGCAAAACCTTTAACTGTGGCTCCAATTCCAGCATTCCTCTGGTTATATCTTGCCACATTCTCTTCCACCTTCATCCTCTTTCCACCACCATCTTTCACAGTGTGGAAAGTGCCCTCTTATATTGATCCCATAGCTGTTGTTGTGTCTGCAGTTAAGATAGCAGGAGTCCAGGCTATCAACAGGGGCTAACACAATGGATGTTGTTGCGGTGGTGTACCTTAGAGTCAGAACCAACCCATAGCTGACCCTCCAGTGGGTTTTCAGAGGCAGTTAATCACACAGGAGGAGATTGCCCATCCTTCTTCTGTGGAGCAGCACTGAAGAGGTGGCCTTGAACCATGTGCCTTCAGGACTGCAGTGCAGCTTCTTTCCACAAGGCCACCAGAGTTCCCACACAATGGATAGAAAAGCCAATTTTCAAGGTCTCCAACACCATCTCTATAAAGCACAGTTTTTGTTAACTTACCCCCTTCTTCCTCATACTTTAAATCTTGGTTTTGTTTTTACCAATATTAATGTATCTTATACCATACTTTGAAATAGGTGAATTCTTGGCAGGAATCATTTTATTTCCCCTTTGAAGAAACTTAATATAATGCTTCAGCTAAAATTTGATCTTAGCATATACCAACACTCTATATCTAAGCACATTGCATTATTAGTTTAATTCTCATACAACAGCATGAGACATACACTGTTGCATCTCCAGCTTACATATAAGAAAAATGGAGCTTAGAGGTGTTATTTGCCCGAGTATACAGCTAATAAATGATGGAGCTAGGATTTGGACTGAGGTAATTAGTCTCTCGAAGTAAAAATTCCAGCCATTATTATTTACCACATTTCTTTTTTCTTGTTAGTAAACCCTGAGATCTGGTAGAAGTAACCTTCATCCTAAGTCTCATATGTCCTTTATAATAAGTAAGATTAGCTTTGTTCCTTACTAATTAGGGTTAGCCACGCCTTCCTCATCCATGTAATAAAAATCTCAGAAACTACATATACAATCATTCTTTTAAGGGATGATATCTACTTTGTATTTTGATTTTGTACTAGATACAAAGACCCCTAGTGATATAGAGGGTTGGTTGCTAAAAGGTTCCCTGTTCAAAGCCAACAACCACTCCATGGATGAAAAGGGGTGTGGTACTCTGTTCCCATAAAGATTATAACCTTAGAGACAGTTGTGTTCTATCCTATGGAGTCAGAACTGACTTTGTAAGAAGAGGGTTTTTAATACTAAGTACAAGAGGAATGCTGGTGGTGCTTGGCTGTTAACCAAAACGTGCAATTTAAATCTGCCTGCTTCCATGGGAGAAAGGACCTGGCATTCTGATCCCTTAAAGATTGCAGCTTTGGAAACCCTGTGGGGCAGTTCAACTCTGTCCTGAAGGGTACCTATAGTCAGAATCCAAACCGTAAAGTCCTTGCAGTCCTTAAGGTACTACTTAAGGCAAATGAGATATAATCTTATAAATGCATTAAAGTATCATGTTTTTATAAAAGTCCCTGGTGGCAGAGTGTGTCATGCATTGCACTGCTTACCAAAAGGTCCCATGGTTCAAACCCACTACTGCTCCAATGAAAACAATGGCCTGTCTCCGCCCATAAAGATTTACAGCCTTGGAAACTTGATGTAGAGTCACTCTGAGTCAGAAGTAACTCAAAGAAGTGGGTTTCAGCTTGTCTCTATATTGATGAGACAAAGACTTACAAAGACAATTTAAATCCTGTTTGTTCCAACTTAAGAATAGTGGTAGAATAGGTGATTGTCTCATTATGAAAGTCAGTGGTATTTCTCTAGAGATAGAAGCTTTTTAGATAATTGGAAAATAAGTGTAAAATGGTTAAACATTTTGAAAAAAGAATTCATCTGTATTCTCATCTCCTGCCCCAATTTTCGTATGATCATAGTATAGTGCTGGAATTGAAATCTTACCCCATTTCTGTCTCTTGGGATAAATTCTGTGATGGTACTCATGATCCCATTTTCTTTGCATATTTTCACTACATGGGTATACACCTGACAACAGCCTTTAATTAATAAGTATGAAGTACATCTTCATTATTATTTAGTTCCTGTGTGGTTGTGAAAATACAGAATATAAGCACAGTAAAACTGACTATCTGTTCTGTTTGCATTTTCTTCATACTATTGGTGAAGGAATGATTCCTGTCCTGGGATTATGGATAGATGGCCATCATGTTAATGCCCAACACAGAGGAGATGAGATCAATAGGTTATTAGTCACAAATGATCACAGCCTAACAGGGCAAGAAACTGCTTGGTATTCAGAGTCACATGAAGGTTACACTCAGCAATAGGGTGAAAAAGTAGGGACTAGAAGGCAGGTGTTAGAGTAAAAAGAAAGTAGAAAGCCAGCTGGTTCTCGCAGGAAGATATAAGTGGCTTGAGTAATTTTGTAGCTTGGGGAAGAACTAAAGGTCATTACTCTGGTATAAAAAGGTCTGTCCCTGGTCCCTATAATAAGGAGGTTGTTTGATTAGAGACCTTATCCACAAGAGGAGACTGGGTAAGGGTACATGTAGTTAAGAAATTGGAGGCCCTCCTGATTTCAGGTGTCAAGACAGCACATAATTTTAGGTTTTATACAACGACATTTCTTTCTCTCTAGTAAAGGAAGAAGAGTTTACCATTAGGCATCAGTCTTTGTAAAAGTAGATTAAATTCTGATTTATATTAGTAAACTAAGGGAATGTGAACAGATATTTTTATATAAAATTCCATCTGAATTAAGTGGGTTTTCCTGTAAGCAATTCCACATAAGGAAATTATATGTTTTGTAAATCTGATACGTATGGAGAAGATGTAGACTGAACTTAAATGTCTATCAAGTTTGACTGTATATTTTAGTAAAGACATCTTTGAAACATTTATTTCTATTCATATAATAATAGTATTCTGGAAGCAGGAGTGGCATCTACTTTCTAAATAACATGCCTCTGGGAACTCTATGAACTTTGATTAAGTGTTAGTAGTTGTAGAGGGCTTCAGGCCTTTTGTTCATAGGGTCACTATGAGTCATACTCGACTTGAAGGTAACAACAAACAATAGTATTAGAAATACTTAAAATTATTATTCATTTTATATGATGTACTATGCCATTAGTCATCTATGAGTTGTTTATTTAGCACATATATTTGGTAGTTACCAAAATGTTTGTGCCAACATCCTTGAAAAAAGTATTATTTTGCCATATCTGATACATGTGATTTTGTAAACTTTGGCTCAGTTTTCTACATTATGTTTTGTTTCTATCCATTGTGTTTTCTGCATTTCTCCACTCACACTGTGTTTCTCGTTATCATTCCCATACATAGCTCTCACACACTTTTAGAGGAAATAAAACCCATCTTACTACTACAGTTTGGAAAGAATACAGTTCACTGAAAATACTTTTTTTTTTTTACTTTTCTAGATGTGCCTCTTCATTTTCACCTTGAAACACTGTTAAAAAAGAGTGAAATAAAAGGAGATCTTGATGAAAATAAGTGTGTAGGCGAGTGTCTCATATCGCCTTCAGCTGGTATGTCAGTTATAAATCTTGCACTTTTTACATCTTTCATACTTACTATTTCTGTTTCCTAAGGAAATAAAATAGGACAAAAGAGTAAATAATTTTTAATGTTTCCTTCACAAATTACATATACAAACACACAAAAGTACACATGCATGAAATACCTAAGAAAAATAAGTGGGACATCTATTAAATGAAAATTACTAAGTATTAATTAATAGTTAAAAAGACAGGGAGACACTGCATGGATGGTTGGATGGTAAGATTAATATTAGGATCAGTTCTTTTACTTTAAGTCAACATTAAGTTCTATTAGAATTTGTTTAAGTTAACAAAAATCTAAAAGGAATCCAGGAAAAAAATGTTGAGAATCAAATCCAACGCCCAAATGGTAACTTGACATAATTCTGCTATTATAGGATATATTTTGCTTGCATTTGGGATAACAGATCCATGAAATAATCTACACAGCTCATTATATGATAAGGGAAGACCTATAAATTAAGGGGGAAATGAAGAATTACTTAATATACAGTATTGTCAGTCTCTTTGGGTAGTTTATTTACACACTGATGTCATACGATGTATCAAAATAAATTGGTTCCGAGAATGTTAAATTACACGTTAAAATTATAACACCTGAATAAATTTCAAATGCTATATGGGAGTGAGTACATTTTCTATGCTGGAAGTAATCAGAGTAAGAAAGAAAAAAAAAATTTTGCCAACACTACAATCTTGTCAACATCAAAAAGTCATACAAACTATGAAAAAATAAGTATCTATCTCTAAAATTCAGCAGTCACTGCAATGCCTCTTAGCAATGAAATTCTAAAAGTTAGCAGACTTCAAAAGTATTAAATTTTAACAAGAAGCTACATGAAGAAAACTTTTTAAGTATACTAATGTAAAAAAGCCTAAGACCTGCCTGTATAAAAGGAAGACCCTGTTCCTGAGTCAGAAACAGAATTATT
This sequence comes from Elephantulus edwardii, assembly GCF_000299155.1. Taxonomy (NCBI): domain Eukaryota; kingdom Metazoa; phylum Chordata; class Mammalia; order Macroscelidea; family Macroscelididae; genus Elephantulus; species Elephantulus edwardii. The sequence goes on from NW_006399856.1 coordinate 11,184,331, forward strand.
TCCTTATTTAATGTCAGTTTTTCTTACATTAATTTATAAATAAAACAGACTAGTAGAATAAAGTTATTCTGAACTTAATCTCAGAGAAGCAAAGTTGAAGAATAACCAATAAAATCAATTCAATTCTAAATATGTAATAAGTTGGCTTACCACTTTAATAAGTTTAAATATTATAATAAATTCTGGCAAGGCTGTAGTGAAAACACTGTTGAATATTTTCGATAACGTGAAGAATTGACACAAGTCTTTTGGAAGTGCTGTGAAATACATTGAAAGCCTTTATTTTGCTTAATATCTTTTTTTTGTTTAATATTTTTAATAAGTTCATTGAAGTTAAAGGGGGAAAAAACTCCAGAAGCTACTACCTTAATTTATTATTTTTATACTTACAATTATTGCTTTCTGAATTTTTAACTTTTATTCCAGTACTAGTTTAAGAAAATAAATACGAAACTATCTTTATTCACAAATAAATTAATCATAACATTTTTCATAATAGTGAAAAATCAAAAACAATTTGACAATAGTGATGAGGATAAATACTAGACTAGCCAGACTTTCAAAATAGAAGTTCAGGTAGGAAGAAAAAAAATGGATGAAAAATTCTGCTGTTATGCGTAACTTAAATAAACTTGTTTTTATGTCAACCAAATGTAATGCATTCTCTGGACCTTGTTGCTATTCTGATTTGAAGAATCCAGTTATATACACAAAACACACATTTTTGAACCATCAGAAATTGGAACATAAACTGGCTGTTAGATAGTATCAGTAAGTTATTGTTAATTTTGTCTTGCATCATTTTAGATGAAAACACACAATGTCTCAGATGTGCTTTATAATAAGAGTTGGGGACAGAGATGAACAAGAGTGATTACAAGTTGGTCATTATTAAAGCTGAAGGACATATACACAGAGCTCATTTTTCTATTATCTTTGAAAATTTTCTATAATTAAAGTTGAAAGAACAAAGAGGGTTCACCAAAGAGAAAGAACAATTGTATGCACAGGAAAAAGAGACTAAAAATAGGGAAGTATAGATTATATCTGTATACTCTTTCATGAAATGAAGTTTTTTAAAAGAAAATCAAGTATGTGTGTAAGAGTATCTATAAAAGCAGTATCATAGTGGTAATAAGAATTGCAACAGTAGCTAATAATGTAATAAAACTAAATGGTAAATAGCTAAATGATACTAGCTCCAATTTGAATACTATTTAAAGTAACTAAAAATAAAACAAAGAGTAAGAAATGAAAAAAATATTAAGTCATACATTCGTTCTTAATGAAATGATTTCCTATTTGAAATGTGTATGAATTATGAAATGTGACTAAAAGGAAAGATAAAAAATGGAAGTTACTAGTTGTTAGATTATTTTTCTAACTGTCCACTGTTTAACTTAAAAATTTGACACTGTAAACACACTAGGCAAGTAAGAATAGTATTGAACTAATAATGTAAGGACATGTTATTAATGAGAAATTAAAATATAGAATATATTTGAACTGAAGTCCACATTAATAGGCAAATTAGTACCAAAAAAAAAGGTACCAAGTTCTCTTTTTATGTCTCATTGCATATTACTTGCCATCCCAAATTATTAAGCATCTTGTAGACAGAGGTATATGGTTCAAGGGTTCAGTTCCTAGCCAGAGTGCCTGAAATGCAACCCCTACTCATTTGTCAGTGAAGTGTGTGTATATCGCTGTGCTGCTGAACCGGTTTTAGCAGAACTTGCAAGCTCATATAAGGAGGAAAGACCAGAGATCTGCTTTGGAAAATCAGCCAATGAGAATCCTCAGACCTCACTGTGTGTAGGGCTGCTGGAATCTGGCAAGTTTCACAGGCCAGTAAGCACTTGTCTTTGGTTCAATAACAAGTCAGTTTTTCTTGTATTGTGAATGATTTCTACAGAAATAATCCAATACTTATTACTGAGCACCTGCTATGTGCCAAACAGACTAGAAGAATCAAAGGTGAATAATAAGACACCAAATAAATGACAATGTCCTGGAGGAAACTCCAGTTCTTTGCTGTTGAATCTGAACCGGTCAGAGTGGACCCTCCACGGTGCTTCTAAGCTTTAAACTGCACAGGAGGAGACTGCCCATCTTTGTCCAGCAAAGTGGCTTAACTCCGTACGCACTGTGCCATCAAAACTCCCAATAGGGGAGAGCTGACATCAAATACATATATGACGTGATGAGCAGATGAGAATATTTTTAAGCGCAATTGTTTTAGAGGTCATCAAATCGATGACAACTCTACTGACCCTATGAACAACAGCTCCGACGCTTGTCCCACCTGCGCCATCCTCATCATCTCTAATATGCTTAAGTCCATTGTTACATTGTGTCAGTCAATCTTGTTGGCATCTTCCTGTCTTTTCTTAACATACCTTTCCTACCTTTCCCAGCCTGATGTCCTTTTCCAAGGACCAGCCCCTCCTGACAATCAGCTCACAGTAGATGAAGGTTCACCACCCATGCCTCTAAGGAGCCTTGTGGGGGCACATCCTTCAGGACAGACTTGCTTGTTCTTTTGGCAGTCCTTGGGATGGACAGTCAGTGCTCCCACACAATTAAAGGCATTGAATCTTCTGTCATCCTTATTCACTGTCCACATTTCAGATGCATAGGAAGCAATTAAGATGACCATGGCTTGGATCAGGTGAACCTCAGTCTTTAAACTGACAATGCCAGCTCTTTAATTCTTTGGGCAGGTCCCTGATAGTTGATTTTCCTAATGTAACACATCTTTTGATTTCATGATTGCTGTTACCGAGTGTTGATTGTGGAGCCAAGTAAAATGAAACTTGAATCTTTCTTCTATCATCTTGTTACCTATTGGTCTACTGGTGAGAATTTTTGTTTTCTTGATGCTGAGATGTAAACCATATTGAAGGCTGTAATCGTTGACCTTCTGCAGCAAGTGTTTCATGTCCTCTTCATTTTCTGCAAGATTGTGTCATCTGCATAATGTAGGTTGCTGATGAGTCTTCTTCCAGTCTCATGCCATATTGTTCATCTAGTCTAGCTTCTCAAGTGATTTCCTCAGCATACAGACTGAATCAGTATGGAAAATGGATATAGTCCCTATGTAAACCTTTGCTGACCTTAAACCATGCAGTCTTTGTTCTGTTCAGGTAACTGCTGCTTGGTCTAGATACGTTTTGCATGAGCACAATTAAGTATTTTGGGACTCCTTTTTTTCTTAATGATCCACACAGTAAATCTGCTTAGGAGAAATGGAATTGATGGGTTATGTCAAAAGGCAAGACCAGGAGAAGGATGATGCCTGTAGGAGCTTCAAATACTTCGGTTACATGTAGAGGGAAAAGGTGATGAGGTATTCCAAATCAGTGCTTCTCCAACTTCAGTGTGCAAATAAAATACTTAGGGAATATTATTAAAATGCTCATCATTATTTAATAAGTTAGGGATAGAGCAGGAGATTAAACATTTCTAGTAAGGTCTACCTCCACACCTTTTCAACCTATATGCAGAACAGATTGTCCGGGAGGCTGGGCTCTATGAGGAGAAATGTGGGGTCAAGAT
>NW_006399856.1:11188508-11212871 GCF_000299155.1 Elephantulus edwardii
GCGCAGGAGAGGAAGGCCCTCTATGAGGTGGATTGATTCAGTGACTGGGATAATTGGGATGGGAGTGTCAGAGACAGTGTGATTGGCACAGGACAGAGTGGAGTTTAGGGCTGTTGTACATAGGGTCGCTATGAGTCGCAGGCGACTCGACGGCACATAACAACAACAACAGTAAGGTCTCCCAGGTGATTCAGATGTTCCTGACATACATTGAGCAGTCAGATTTTAAACAAGTCCACACAAAACTCTGTGTGTGATATATCAAATAGGTCAGAATTCCTGAAAGTTAAATTGTATGAGGATAATTAGTAAATACAGTATTTTTCTCGGCCTTGCCAACATTTCTTGGCTTAATCCTGCACTATCCATTAGATTAATGATAGTATTGCTGACTTTAGCAACAAGGAAACAGGAAAAAGTCAAAGTGTATTGTATTAAAGAATAAACAGCCTTGTGCCATAGTCACGAGTCAGGCCAACCAGATGGCAGTTAGCGGCGTACTCACCCAGAGTCAAGGTTGTGAATGATGGCGAGTTCTAACGCATAGATGACACAGCAGCAGCAGCAGCACCCCACCAGAAACAGAAACCTGGGCTCTGGCTGCACCCACTGTCTAAATCGTCACCAGATTGTGAATGTGATGTGAATGTACTCTCACTTCTTAGCTGCTTTTGTACTACTCTCATAATCCAACCGAATGATCTCTTACCTCTACTGGTCCTCCAGTCACTTTAGCCAGAGTGAACTTTCCAAAATGTAAATGTTTCTTTGCTTCTTAGCGCTATCACTTTCCTCTTTCTTGAGGAAGTAATATTGTTAACACAGGGTCCTCCTCATCCCACATGCTTAAGCTGGCTGGCTCTTGTCTGAAACAGGGTTCTTCACCACATTCCTTAGTTCCTCCACAACAAAGCTGCAATTCCATTTCCAAAGTCCCCCTGACATGGGCCCTCGAGGTCCTATTCCCAATTCTTAGAATTCTTTCTTCCTCTCACCAGCTATTTCTGTTCACCTTTCAAATCCATTACTCCCCCAGCGAAGGCCTTTCCTAAAGCTTAGTAGACCACCCACGGCGATGTACATGCTGTTCCCACATAGAATTCTTTCTTCCTTTTGTCACCAGCTACTTCTGTTCACCTTTCAAATTCTCACTCTCCCTGGGGAGACTCTTCCATTGGGTTCCCATCTTTAGGGGAAGAGGCTGCTCTTCTTCCTCCCTCTTGGATCCAAACTACTTACCTTTCAGTCCATATTGCAACACCTAGCCCACTATGCCACTAAATGTCCTCTTACTACATGCGATCCTTAAAGTACATGTTCTCAGTGATAAATTTCTTCTTCTGAATAATGCCTGTAAATGATATAAAAGGCACGGCCTAGGTTTGGCTCACATTTATTCCCCAGTTATAGCAAAGTGCCTGACATAAAGACTGTCTCCCTGGTAATACTGAATGAAAGGAAAGCAGAATATATGACATGCTGGTATGCACTAAATTAGTTTATAATATATTGGGGCTGTTAATCCAAAGGTCAGAAATTCAAATCTGCAAACTAAGGGACAAAGAGAAGCAGTCTCCTCCCATAAAATTATTGTTAGGCTCATCAAGTTTCCAGTAGGACTCCTGGGAAACCTACAGAACAGATCTGCACTCTGCCCTATCCTGTGTCATTCTCATCGCTGACACACTTGAGGCTAGTGCCCATTGCTGAAGTCAATACATTCTGCTGAGGGTCTCCTCTCTCACTGACTCTCCACCTTCCCAATCATGATGTCCCTTTCCAAAAAATAGCCTCACCTAGCAACAAGCCCAAAGTATGAGAGACAAAGCTTCACCATCCTTGCCTTCCAGGAGTGTTCTGGCTGCCATTTCCCCAAGACATATCTATTTTTCCTTTGGCAGTCCACGGGAAATTCAGTGCTCTTCTGCAACAGCACAACCCAAAGCATCAGTTCTTCTGTCATCCTTATTCATTGTCCAGCTTTCAGATGCATAGCTAGTAACTGAAAATACCATGGTCTGAGTCAAGATTTATGGCCTTGGAAACCCAAATGGGGGACCATTAAGTTGGAATTAACTCAATGTCAAGGGGATAAAACATACAAGGTGGTTTTGGGAGAGAGAAGAGGAGCAGTCTAAGTGCAGTGTTTTTGGGTGGAATCCAGGAGAGGATTTGGGAAAGAAAGAACAGTAATACCAGGAGGGCTATTACCACCAGCTGAAAGGAATGCCTGTAAGTTGGATTATGAGATTTCATGTATTTCCTACTGTTAGAAGGGTTCTTTGCAACCTTCTACGAGACCAGTGAATAAGAAGAAAAATGAAGAAAAAAAATAAAAAAAAAGAAAAATGATGTGCAATAACTTACTAAAATGCAATGGAAAACTACTTAAGATTTCCATTGATGTGCCCCTAAAAATAAGAATGGTAATGAACTGCTTTTCAAAAACAAGGAATAAATATTGCAGGATTTGCTTTAAAATATTTAGTAAAATGTTTTGTCTCAGTCATATGTTTTTAATTATCCTTTTTAGGATTTCATTTGCTCCTGCCATCTTACTTAACATCTTTTACTTCTTACTTAACATCCTTTTTAGGCTGGTGAGAAATCTTGAGGACAACCTTAAAATTATTCTTTCCACATCTTATTTAAGTCTTTAAAGTCGCTGTTTTTTGCATCCAATGTATGTCCACTTGATTTGTCATTTCTTTGAAGTATTTTTTTTTATCCTGTTAGCTTTTACATTATTTCATCTTTCACATGCAGATGACTTTTTTCCATTTGCCGTGTTTAACAGACGAGTTCTGTGAAATCTGAGGGTTAACTGCACAAAACTCATCTTTTTCTCATGTATTACTCTCCAACTTCATTCTGTACTCTCCCATGAATTGACTTTGGTTTGCAGCCCACTTAAGTTTTTTGTGTCTTTATTGCTCTGGATTGTGAACTTTTTCATTCTAATACTGAGCCAAATCATTTTTTACATTCTCAGTAATTTTCCATTTTTTTGAGATCTTTCTAAAGAAATCTTTTTGTTGATAATACTAATCGGAATTCTCTATGAATGTTCCAATAACTTCCTTCAGATTGTTCTTGCATTTGTTGTTTCTACCTTGTTCTGTATTACTGGTATTCCTCAAATTTTTGGAATTTTGTGTTCATCTTTAAAACTATTATACCCTGTTAAGACCGCCACATGTATGTACAGGATCCTCTTAATGGGAAAATCAAGGAAGTCTGAACACCACACTTTTATCGTGAGGAAATTAGGGATAAGCTGAACATGTTTCAAGTTAGGGCACCTTGAGGATTGGCCTCTTTCTACAGCCTGTCTATTCCTGGGCCTTAAACCTCTCAGATTATGCTACTTACTCAGACAACCACAAGTGGTATGACTGTAGTGCAGTCACCCTATCCACTCTATCTGCCCTGCTCCATTTCCATCTCGCCAGGAGGAGGGTAACTTTGGTGCAGATCATTTTGTGGCAGTCCTTATCCATGTGCTTTTGCTCTGGGTTTCCTCTTCAGTTAAAATTCAAATGTTTGAGTCTTTTAAGATTGTTCAGAAATGTTTACTCACCATTTCCTTTTCTAATGTATAGATGTGAATGTATATGGCTATATGTAAATCTACATAAATCTCGTCTATCATTCTTAGGTTGATTTGTTAAACTAGAATCGTAGGCACTGTTGGTAGGCTATTCTCTATTTTAGTGATGTTGGAAGTTGGCCCTTCAGCCTGTGCACTTCATTTCCTATTTCTTTCCACATCTGCTTATCCTTCAAAAAGAAGCCAATTTGGCTATTAATACAATTATGGACATAAGAGGTTCAGACAGACAATAGCATTCACGTAATATTTACTATTTTAGATACTGGATGTTCACAAGAGTTTTCACTAACACAATCCCATTTACACTTGAGGCAACAGAGGCATCAAGAGGTTACGTGACTTAAAAGTCATGTGAAATTCACTCTTTTAAAAAGATGAACAGATGGTGCAAGGCACTGTAACAGGTGAATGCAATCTGGTCCTTACTTTCAGAGTCCCAGTCTCGCTGTGACCCTGGAGCAGCTCACTTTGTTCTGAATTCCTTCCAGATTTAAGGGTAACAACAGAAGCTATAGATTCACATCACACTTAGCCAACATTTACAGATCCCAACCATCCCTAACCTTATGAAGTTTAGTAATTCAGAAGATTTTGAGAACAGATCACCTCATCTTTCCATCTCCTTCAAATAGTACAGATGTAAGGAAAAGCATGGACTCCCTGAGGTGGTTTTTAAGGAATCCTGTTCTATGCGAATTTTCACACCTTGATAGTTTATTTCATTAATGTTGATCACCCACCTTAAAGTTCTGTGTTCCAATAAGTAAAATAGATTAACATTTTCATGATCTGTTATGGAACTAAAAGTTCCTATTTCATTTGTTTTAGTCCATTGTACTTCTCTGAATCAATGGAGAAATGGATATTCACCTACATGTAAACCTCAAGTAAGGTCAGAATCTCCTGCACAGCTGTTCCAGGGAAGAAAGAAAAGACATTTGAGTGAAACAGCAGTAGGTAGGTTAAAAAGCAAGTGTGTACACTGGTGCCTCACTGGACTGTCATCTTTTGCCAGCCGTCAACATGGATGGAATTCAGGGATATGTTCTAAACTCCCAGTGGGGGTTGTTGTGGGTATCTGGGAAAGGCAACTGCCCTAATAATTATGAACAATGAAGAAAAAAAAAAAAAAGGAAAATGGCAAGACCTACCTTGGATAGCAAATTATATAATCATTATTCCAGTGAATGATAAATTACTCAAAAATTTCCCAGGTGTAGTATCAATCATATATGAGAAAATACTATGTGTATTATATACTAACCTGCAGTTACACCATGGCCAACACATCTATCTCTACTCTCCATAGAAATTCCTCCATAGCAGACTTAGTTACGACTTGATAACCACTATGTAATCGCTTACAGAATTATCACCTCGCCCCTCGTGTCCAGCAGTCTCCTTATGCTTTAGTGCCCCTTCCCTCCCCTAATTAATCTCCAAATCAGAAGTATTGTGAAACAGACACACTGGGAAAGGTGGAGGGTCAGACATGGTGAGGCTGGCGCAGGACAGGGCAAGGTTCATATCTGTTATTCCTACAGTTGCCATGGCTACAGCTGACTCGATGGCCCTTAACACAAGGTAACTGAACTGAGACGTTAGATCTAAATTAACATACTATATAGAATTATATATAGGGCGCTTTGGTGGCCTAGTGTTAAGGAACTGCACTGCAATCCCAAAGGCATGTAATTCGAATCCACCAGCTAGCTACCCCACAGGAGAAAGATGGGCAATCTCCTCCCATGCAATTAACTGCCTCTGAAAACCCCTGGAGGGTCAGCTATAGATTGGTTCTGATTGGATGGTACTCAGCAATAATATATAAAATTAAGTGGATAATTAAGGGGAGGGGATCAAAATTTAAGAAAATTCCCAAAGAACAAAAATTCAAAACTAGGGGATAATATGAGAGAAGAGTTAAGAAAATAAAGTGTAATCACAGTTGGATTATGGTTTAGGTGGTTTCTTTTCTTGATACATTTATTTAAATAAAAGAGAAGGAATTTTGTGTCACTTGTATTAGGAAAATCACTGTAATGACATTATATCAATCAAAACTTACATGTTATATTCTGAATGGTTCTTTTCCATGGCAGCAGAGAGAGCCAGATTTGAAGAATTTGAGTTTCAACGCACAGAATCAGGATCCCATGGCAGCTTTACTGCTGTGAGCAATGTCAACATTATACCAAGAACCCAGAATTCATCTTCACAAGTACGTTATTTTTTTCTATATGTTTAGCTCTTAAATTTTTTAACTTTAATAAGCCAATTTTTAAAAAGCAGCTTAGTTTTTCTAACGTACAATAATCCTTCTTAAATAGAACATGTATTAGCACATTTTAAATTATATAAATACAAAATCATGAATCTCCTGTTTTTTAAATTTTCTTTTTAACTAGAAAACAAATAGTTCTACAGTATTTCTTGATTAATAATTTCACTCTTTTCTTACCATACGTAGTCTGTTCTCTAGCTTCTCTAGCTGTAGAAGCTAGGACAGCCTAAATAAAATTCTGACCTGTCTTCCTACTTCCTCGCCTTTCCTAATAAAGTTTTTAAAATGGTCACTTTATTGACATTGAGGGTGCTTTAATTTTTATACAGAATTTTAAGGTGTTTACTTTTCTTATGGTCTAAAAATAGACTTGAATGTATGCACAAATATACATTCTATACTTATCAAAGGAGACTTTTAGCTTACTTAAGATTGATAGGCTCTCTTGTCTAACAGTCTATAGCCAGGTTTATAAAGTCTTTACATATATAACTCATGAAAGAGTATCATCATAGGTAACTACAGATGCTCCTCTCTTAAAACTCTGTGGTCCTGTTTTATAGAACACTACAAGACGGAGACTGAGAAGTGAGAGCTCTTATGACATAGATAACATTGTGATTCCCATGTCATTAGTGGCCCCAGCTAAGTTGGAGAAACTCCAATACAAAGAAATACTTACCCCAAGGTATGTATACTTACATCTTTTTTTCCCCTGCTTTTAATTTACAGTAAAAAGAGGATGTCCCCCTTTTCTTTCCCACTTGTGTAACTATGGAAGGCGGGCAATGGTGAAAATACCCCTTACGCTACTCATGCTGAAAAAGAACAGGGTCATACAATGTCAAGCATAACTGTACATTTCAGTTTTTGTTAAGAACTGTTAATTCATAGATTAGACTGGCTGATGTTGTGTGCCACTGAGTCCGAACCAACACATAGTTGATCCTTCTGCAGCTTTTCAGAGGCAGTAAATCACACGGGAGGACACTGTCCCTCTTTCTCCCTTGTGGCAGCTGGTAGATTAGAACTGCATGCTTCTGGGTTGACATCACAGCTCCTTACCACCAGGCCACAAGAGCTCCCTGGCTGATAAATTTGCACTCTTTAACATTTTCATTCAGAGATATTGAAGTAAATACTATGTGTATGATATTAAAATTAACTCAGGAATGTAAATAGCTGTGACAACAGAAAATCTTTGCCCTTAAAGATGCAGGGTTGCAAAAAAGAATTAAAAGATACTCTTTAGGGTATTCTTTCTGTACAAATATTTTGGTGTGTTGCAAAGTTGACAGTAATCACATTAATAGAAAATGAGTTCAAAAGAATGGGTGAGATCAGGAAAATCTGGGAAGGCAAAGAAGGGTATTTACATAGAGAAAACTAGAACAAAGACAAAGTGACTTGTACATAAATTAAGGCTTGGCCAGAGATTGAGCTTTTGCGAATAGTGACAGGAAGAGAGAAAGCTAAAGAGTTAGAACCAGACTACCAGGTGCCTGCCCCGTCTTGCCCAGAGTTACATTTTTTTAACATCATTGAACTTCTTAAGAATACGTATCTGGAACTATGAAGAAACAGAGAAAGAAGGGCTGGAGAACAGACCTTCCCATTTCTGTTAGTTAATTATGCAGTACCAAGAGAGTTCTCCATACTTTATTTAGTACTGTGAGGGATCCTCCAAAGAATCTGCTGATTTGGGCTACGTAAGGACATTTTAGTTCTGATGTTCGATAGCAGCATAGTTTTTCATGGTATTGTGATATGCTGCAGTTGGGTCTAGGCAGAGCTGGTTGTTAATAAAGAGGACTTCTTTAAGCCAGCTGTTCACTGTAGATCAACAAAGACTATGGCGGGCACCTTTACACCAAAGAAACTGATGGTTGATTGCTGTTGAGTTGAGCACCACTCATAGCAACTCTATGAACAAAAACCCTAATGCCTTTTTATAACTATCATTGTTTCTCCAAGTAAGTTCCTAAGAGTTTCTATAGGCATGCACTCCTGCTTCCAAAACTGTTTTACAAGTGGGAACTCCACCAAACACTGTCCACATTGGGAAACCATGATGGCATTTGATATCCCAATGGCAAAAGGTTCAGCATCACAGCAAACCAGCGAATTTACAAAGATGATGTACAAATTAGAAGATGTATTTCTCCAATATGTAACAATACTGGTCTCAGCAGTGGTTAAGTACCGTCAAGTCAAATACAACTCGTAGCAACCCTATAAACAAAAAGACTTGAACACTGTTCTGTAATTAACATCATTTCTCTAATGTTCAGAGTTTCCAGAGGCATCTGGTTTAGGAAGTGTATGTCACTCCTGCTTCCAAACCTGAATCAACCTGGAAGCTTCTCCAAACACTGTCCACGATGGGTAACCATTATGGTGTTTGACACAACTATGGAACAGTGTTCAGCGTCACAGCAACTCCAAGTTACTTCAGTAACAACTGAAACGACAAATAACTGCTGTACCACTTATAAAGAGGCTATAAATCAAGGCTTTTCCTTCCCTTTTCCCCCCCTTTCTAAGCCAGTTTACCAGCATACCACTGACTTAAGTAAAAACAGGTTCATTTAAAACAAAATGCAACTACACATTAAGAAACTTTTCATTGTTAGGTCAAAAATAAAGCCTTATCTTTTCCTGTGCCAATTCTCCTTAGATAAGCTTTTCTTCCTTTAAAAATAATTCTTTTTAAAATACAACTATTTAAATTTTTGGAAGTTCTAAGAAAAATAAACATGCCTGTTGTTAGCTATGCTTGGAGAATTGCTAAATAGAAAATGTAGATTACTAAAAGCAATTTGCAATTGGTTTGTATCTTCAACAGCTGGAGATTGGTTGTCCTTCAACCTCTGGATGACAGCTTAGGTGAAGAGGTAAGTTACCTTTCAGTTATAGGGGGGAAAATACTTGATGACCAAACAAATTCCAAAGTGTCCATGTGGCCGGAGACGCTGCTCTATGGTCACCTTGTCCTAACTTCAGTATTCTTTTTAATGCCCCCGCTCATAACTAATTCAGAATGCCTCTTGTTGAAAAGTGCAAATTCTTAAACACTATAATCAAAGGCTTTGAGGTTAGAATACCAGGTAAGTAATAAGAGCCCCATGTATTTTCTTTGTACTTTTCTTTAACATATATTCCTGCAGTGTGCAGTCTATAAAGAGCAATCAGAAACTCAGCAGAGGAATAAAGCAGCAGGGACGCTTTAAGGAAGCGGTGGCAAATGCGGCACAGTATAGTCTATGCACACTTCCACGTATAACCCAAGAGGAAAGATTTTTGTATTCCATTTCAGTCCTCTCTTTTTAGGAATTGACACTCATCCCAAAGCTATCAGGTGTCCCCTGGCTTAGAGCACAATTATTTGAAAGCTTTCTTTCTAATGTTCCATGATAAGCAATTGTTTATAATTGAATCTCATTGCTCATCTTCCTAGTAAAAGCAACAGTCCAAGTTTTCTTTTTGATTCTAGATAGAAGATCTTTCTGATGAAGTCTTCTCCCTAAGGCATAAAGCATACGAAGAGAGAGAACAAGCGAGGTGGTCACTATGGGAGCAAAGCAAGTGGCACAGGAGGAGCAGCAGGTCAGTGCTGGAGACTTCTGCGTGTACCCATGGCATCTGTGCAGGTGATGCAGATTCTGCATGACTTCTGAGGAAGGCCACTAAAAATAAGGGGGCCATAATGATGTAAGCCAGCAGCCGCTTCTCCACTAAGAGGAACAGTGCACGCACTGAGTTTACACAGAAAATGTACTCAAGCTAAATGCATAGTGATAAAATGAATTTCTGTCTGTTTTACCTGTCTGTCTGTCAACCTCAGGGATAATCTGGTTTAATATAAATACATAAAAAATGTATTTTGTACATTATTTTCATCAAGAAACTTGTCCAGTCTAAAAAACATATAGCCTAAAAATATCTTGAAAAACCCAAGGAGGCTAGGGAAAAGGAGAATAAGTCATAAGGTCACAATTTATGATTACATACTTGGAATTATTGATCTTTGAAATGATAATTTTTAAAAAGATAGAGACAGGCGTTTTATATCTCATTAGTTTTAACATAATCAAGCCTAACAAGCAAAATTCTATAAAGTCTGGTAGTCACTTAGTTAAGGGAAATGTCTTATGTCATCACTGTCACTGAAACTGTTCAGTTACCACACTATCCAAGTTTGCTATGTGGATCCACTATTTCAAAGGTCATCTTAAGCAACATATACAAGATTTCTCATCTTTCTCCATACTCCTGAAATACAACTTTCTAGATGTGTAAAAAAAAACATGCATTGAGTAATCCTTATGGGTGAGATTGCATTACTCTCAAAATATCATGAGCAGTCTGAAAGACTGTGGAGGTTAGGCCCCTTTCTTATAAAAACAGAAGCAAATAAAAAAGCATCCTCTATCACTATTGTAATTTGACAGTTTTAAAAGGTTATGTAGAAACCTTTGCAGTACGAAAATCATTGCATCAGAAAAATCAGCAAGTGAATTTTTCAATTATTTTGGGAAGGAATACAAGTTACCCAAACTTGACTTGGGTTCATAAAATGTTAGGTCTTCCTGAAAGAAGTAATCTTGCTTTTGTTGTTGTTGTTGTTGTTAGAGCTTTCAGTAAAAATGCTGAAGGACAGGACTTGCTCTGGAAAGAATACTCTGATTGCAGCGGTGGTCAGCGCTGTGTGGCACAAAGTCCCCCGGAGCCGCCTTCAGAAACTCAGGATCCTTGCGCACAAGGCTCCCCTCCGTTAAATGAAAATCAAGAAAGCAAGGTAAGCATATGAATATTTCAACGACTTCTTGAACCTTTAACCTTTGTTTTGCTTCTGATTTGCTCTAGAAATTGCTTCTTGGAAATTAAGGACCCATCATTCCACAGTCAGTTAAGACATTCCAGGATAGAATGCTGGCTAAGAATAAAGATCTGTACAGTCATATATTCTAGTTCCACCACTAAATCGATACACATCGTGTTTGTGTGACTTGTCAACAAAAACGTCTATCTATTGACTCAATTATTAGGGGATGAGAAATCAGAATCAAAATAAATGTTAGCTGTTTTTCTTCTTCCTCCTTACAAGTCTATCCCCTAGATCTAGTTCTAATTTTGAGGAGTGTTAATTCATAAATTTTCATCATAGTTGAGTCTTGGGAAATAAAAAAACAACCCATGTCTAGAATGGGCAGGGTGAAGACAAAATTGATAGTTGCAGAAAGCTTAGGGCATGAGCTGTGATTAGGGATCTCGTGGGATACAAATGGAGATCTGAAATGCAAGCAGAAGACCAAATTTTAATAGACTATTTAGGGGTTTTTCCAAATGCTTGTAGGCTGGAAAAAAATACCAAACCAAGAAAACACAACAGAACAGACCAGTGCCTCTAACCAAATGAAAAAATAATTCCCAAAGTTTGCGAAACTATTTTCAGTACATTCCATTTTGAGTTGCTCAATACTTAGATCAATAAACGTATACAATATGTGCTAAATAATAGAATGACTTATTCCAAAATGAAGATGTATGAATTACTGTAATGAGTGAATTTAACAGTAAAGACATTAAGTATTTTTCTTTTTAGTGCCTCTGGTGGGAACGAAGGGCATTCCCACTGAAGGAAGAAGACACAGCAGCTTTATCTTGTCACAATGGAAAAAGTAAGGAGACTGAAAGGTTAAGCCCTACTCCCCAGGGTGGTGTCTTCTGTACCAGTGCACCAGAGAAGGGCCAGCATCCACAAAAGCCATCAGGAGACCAAACAGAAGACTACAGAATCTTTGGCTTAGGACTTACTAATGTGAAAAAAAACAGGTGACAGGAAAGAGGTTGCTTAAGAAAATGATGAAACATAACTGGAGGGAAACCCAGGAGTGGGGGGTGGGGGAACATCCTGTTTTCAACTCCCCCCCATGCCTCTCAGTCACAGTTCCAGAATAAGAGCATGTACTGCATGTAGTATTATTATTTTTGCTCTTTATGAAACAAGCAAGACAAGTCTCTTATCCCTCCTTGAAACACAGGAGTATCTAGCCTTCCACCTCTAGACAAGTGATAGTCATTTGCATTTAGCATGCAAATCACTAGCACCAAGAAACTGACTGCTGGAATTTGATGTCAGATTACATTACTGGGTAAATAATTTTCAAGATTATGCGCGCGCACACACACACACACACACCTATGAGTCAAATCTTTTTTTCTATATTCACGGTAACTGATTCAAATAATCTCTGAAAACACATTAAAACAGATACATGTGTATATATTCTGTATACACATACATACTCACATTTAAAAGGAAAAACACTGGCAATAACTCAGACTTGAAAAATGCATGAATGAATTACCCCATGAAATATAAGCTACTTTATATGTAAGGAAGCATACGTTTCCACTAGAATCTAAAAATTTTGCCTGTGCAGAGGGAAGTTGGTTTGTTTAAACAGTTTAACCAAAAGTAGACATTGTTATTTATGGAAATTCCTATGCCAGATGCTCATCTATTTGATATTGATGATTTCTTTTGGACTAACCACAGGATCTTTCCTGTTCACTCCTAATATTTAAGACAGGTTAAACAGTTAAATACTGATGCAGTTTAAAAACTGTCACATCTTCGAAAACCCAATTTTGAGTTATACTTATTTTATTTTGCTTTTCACTGTGCCCTCAGAACTGTGATGTAGCTCATGAAAAGAAGAAATGAACAACAAATAGGAAAGTCATATAAGCATAAAAGAAAAATACCAGTATCTCAAGCAATTTGGTCATTCTGTGCCACAGCAACTCAGATACCATCTACTCCTACTTTCAACCTAGAGCTAGACTTAAAACATTTACAAAGGATGATACTTTAATATGAGATACTGAGGAGTATATATTAGAGAAAATCTTTTATAAACTATTATACCATTATTTCTATGTGATAGTTGAGGACAATTTCTACGAATCCTTTATTCTTCTGTTTTAAAAAAAAAGTTATTTGAGTTGTATACCTGTATAACTGACAATCCTTATCAGCTGGTATCTATAATGTGATTTGACACTAAACTTTTGGTAGGGATTAGAAATTATACTGGTCCCTTAAAGGGAAAAAAAATATTTCAATACTGACAAACTTCTGCATATAGTTTCGTTGTACCTTTATTTTTAAAGAAGAAAACGAAAGCCAGGCAAACCCAAGTTGTCCAGGCAAACTCAACTCTTCTGTCATGTCTGACAATATAATCTTCTACGTAAGTTTTTTAATTAAAAGTTATTTCTATATACTTTGTGTTGTTTGATTTGCTTAAACACTACCTGTTCAAAGCACCACCCTTTCCTAAGTCAAAATAAAAACAAGTATTAGGTAACAAGAATTTATCTAAGTGTTAGGAAAAAACAAGATCTATCTAGTTAATACTGAAGTATTAACATTGTTATTTTTCAAACCATTTTTCCTTCAGAATGTATAGTAACTTAAAGAACTTTAATGACATTGGTCATCTTATTTCTTGCATATATTTTATACAGCAAGAATGTCTGTAGGAACCAAGTGGCTGATATACATCATTTAAGTATCACCTGGAGCACGGATAACAAACTTAGTTTATGGACTAAATCAGTACTTGAAGTAATTTCTTAGCTCACTTAACCCCACATGGAAAAATATATATTCTTCAGGTCAACAGCTAAAGTTCTGGAATATTCTAAGCTATCTGGGTCTGCTACAGGGTAACACTAAACTGAAAATAAACCAATAGAACCAATGTTAAGAAGCTTCCTCTGCCCAGCCTATCTCTTAAGGGCTCCATTTATAAAAACAGTACAGACCAGGAAAACCTTTCCTTATTGGATCTTGTCCAGTGTACCAGTCTTTTGCTGAACTTCAGGTGTTGTTTTTCTCTTTCTTTTCAAATCAGGGAAAAACCTTATCCTATCATAGAAGTGATTTGGAGATTTAATTACTTTGTAATTTATATAGGCTTTACTTTTCCCTTCCATTCAGAAAAGCAAGAGTATAATTTCATGTCCTTAAGAATGGCGGAATTAAGACAAAAAATTTAATAACCTGCTCTTCCAGCAGAGCTGAGAGAGTACATTTATGCTGACATTTCAGAACAGAGCACAGACCACCTAAAAGCCCTTGGACTCATACATTATTTTTTATAGTTTTTATGCATCAAATGTATTGTGAAAAGTGAAAAATAGGATTTCTGATACAACAGGTATTCTGGATGCCTTTGGATCTCACCCAAGCTTGGAATTTTCATAACTCCCATATAAGTCATTATCAAGCATATATGCACAAATCACAAATTAATATGAAACAGGAAAAACATGACTTTTTTGCAAAACAGATGAGAAACAACAGAAAATTCTTGTTAGAAATACAGAAAAAAAGTCTTTTTCTCATAGAAGCTAATATGCCTTCTTTAGCATTAAGACACATAATTTGTTTTCTAACTTTAATACAGTCATAGTTTTACTCTTTATAAAAATCAAGTCTCCCAGTACAAAACAAAGTATTCACCAAACCAATCTTTAAATTCCATCACTAGAAATGAAAATGTAATATATATACCAATTTCATTTCAATTCTCAGAACATTCTTCACTATAAAATTTAGTTACTGGAATGACTGAATAATTGATCAGAGAAGCCTTACTTCCTAAACTGTGATATGATTTGGTAGTCAATATTCTTGTTTTCCAGTAAAAAGGAGATTTCAAGAGCAGAAAACACTGGGCTGCTTGAGATTTCATCGATCAAGAGAACGTTTCTGAGCAGCTTCTGAGCAAACATTTCTTAACAAGTTGATAACGGATCTGGGGTCTTCACTCCTCATAATGGCACTGCCAGACACAATCATGTTAGCTCCTGCCTGGAAGAAGTAAACACAGGTTATGCCTCAAGGAAGACACAGAAGAACCTACCACACAATCCCTGGGCTGGAGTGTCCACTTCGTCGTCTGCCCATCTACCTTGTTGTAATCACACAGAAGCCACCTTGAGGTGAGCAAAACACCTAAACCATCGGCAACAGCAGCGATAAAAAGAGATCCATGTCAATGAATCTATATATAGGTCAGTGTACAGGAATCTCATAAAAAACCCAACTCACTGCCATCAAGTCAATTCGGACTCACAGCGAGGTTCCAGGGCTTCCAGAGCTGGGAACCTTCATGAGAGGAGAATGCCCATTCCCCCTGGAGCAACTGGTGTATTCAAACTGCCACCATTTCAGTTAACCGTATACGTAATTATGCCATGGGGCATGTGGTGTGTATGTATGAGTGGGTGCATGTTTGGGCATGTGTGTATATCTACATTTGCGTATAATGGCGAACACAAGGAGCATAGTAAGAGATCCCCCGGACATAACCTAATGCCTTGTAGCACTGGCCTTCTGAGTTTGAGGGCTTAGTGACCAGTCTTGTCAAGGCAACTCAGTTAACTGGCACATAAGACAGCTGGCAAAACTTTAAGATCTACATCTTAACCTCGCCTGGGAAGTAGTATCTGAGATCTTAAGAGCTTGTGAGCAGTCACCTAAGATACAACTACTGGTTTCTACTCATACAGAGTCACACAGAAAGAAATCCAAGATTCAAAGTAACTAATCTATGGGACGGTTTATATTAACCATGGCTTTGTTAACCAAGACCAGAACTAAGAAGAGTTCGTCAACCACCTCTATGATCATTCTGCTCATGCCACAACAGACGGACACTGATGCAATGGAACAAAAACATGGAACAGAATTCTAATAAACTTATCAGACTGGCTCAAACTAGAAAATTTCCCAAGACTACTTCTGTAAAGAAACTTGAAATACCTTGCACCAAAACTTCCTGAAGTCACTTTATATAGCTAAATAACAGACTAGCTAAAAAATAAAACAAACAAAAACCCCAATCCAGAATATTACCCATGAATACTGTGTCCTTCTGAAAAACCCCTAATATGAGAACAGAAGGTTAACAATTATTTTAAAACTAAGATGAGATGGTAACGGGACAAAGCAATCCCCTAGATTATGGGGAACGCACCAACCAGGCCTGGGCCAGAATGTCCAGTCATTGGGAACAATGTCATCAACAGCACTAAGCCATCTGTATAGAAACTGCTGAAGGAACCTACTCAAATACAGTATTTTAATGTGGACGGGGAAAAAAGCTAAAAAATGAGAGTGTGAAATTACTCTTAAGCGTCTCTAAACAATTACTTTTTTGGTAATCTAACATATTTGGGTACAAGGTTTAAAAATCTTTTTTTTGTTTTATTTTACGGTTTAAAAATCTTAATGCTCATTCTATTAGGTTCTTTCTCATATATATCAATATCCCTCGGCTCCTGGAAAATGAAAATGACTGTTTTAAATCTTAAATCAGGTATAAGGATTTTCAGACAATCTTACGACGTCAGTTCTCTAAAAGGTGAAATGATCTACAAAATATGACAACATAAATGTAAACAATTTCTCATTTTGCTGTCAGAAAAATTACTTAGTCTCTAATGTTTCAACACATTGCAGAATAGTTTTAATGTAGCTTCAAAAATGTTTCAAGACAGTTTTAAATGTCCAAGCGAAATCAAAGAGAAAGGCAGGGAGATAGGTCAAAATTTAGTCTGAGTATCCTACAATTAGGCTCAAGGGAAACCCAATCTGTTAGGTGATTCATTCCCAGAACAGGGAGGCAGAGGGGATGCTGACGAGGAGAAACAAGGAAGTTGATCTCTCCCATGAGAGCCTGTCACTCTGTGGCATAGAGGACTCCTCCTCATGGAAAATGAGCTATACAGATTTACCACTCAGTATGTCTTTTAACTGGAGCATAGTAAAGCACAAGTTAATAAAAAACAATTCTACAAAGGATCAAAAGGATATATGCTCACTGTTTGGCCAGCTCTTCCTCCATAAATATTTATCACAGCCAAGCTTTTGAGAATCATCAAGCAGAAAAGGGTGGCAGTTATACAAGAACCTGGAAGTGCAAACAGACTATGCTGCTGAATAAATGCAGGCCACATGAGTTTTAAT
Organism: Elephantulus edwardii; assembly: GCF_000299155.1. NCBI lineage: Eukaryota > Metazoa > Chordata > Mammalia > Macroscelidea > Macroscelididae > Elephantulus > Elephantulus edwardii. The sequence continues at coordinate 11,205,453 of NW_006399856.1, forward strand.
CACCCACAGTGCTCTGGGAGAACTGGTGTCTTCCTTCCTGTGAAGTTCAGGAGCCTAACTAAGGTAACCTAGAAACTGGAAGCAAATCTCTACATCGAACAAGGTCACAGGTGTATCCAGGATCAGGTGTAGTTTCATCTAAAGTGGTGCTAGTCAGTTCTTTGCTTATCAAATGCACAACCACTACACCTAAGACGATCACAGTAACATGTCAATTAGGTTCATTAATATTTAATATTTCTCCTTTTCCCTTCTTGTTATATGGAAAAATTTCTCACCCAAGGTCCTGAAACTTAATGATCTTCCAAAGACCTAAGGTGTAGCATATCCTTTTTTAAAAATAATAACAAAAATCCTTTCTTTAGTCTTACTGAGATTTCTTACGTAATAATTTGTATGACTTCAGAATATTGACTTTTTGCCGTTCTTTATCCTAGTTCTATACGTGAATAATAATACTTTTCTACAAAGAAAAGTCAATTTAGGAAATGCAGGGAGGCATGTGTTGGTCTAGGAGACAAGGGAGTCAGCCTTGGGCACAACTAAGGCGCAGTCTCACCTCTGCACACTTGTGGATAGTGTCGGGACCTACTCCACCGTCGACTTCTATGTCCAACGACGGGAACTGGGTCCTCAACCAGTGAACCTGAACATGCACAAGGGGTGAGTAAACAATCACATAAACAAAAAGTCAAAGATAAAAACAGTCACTAAAATATGTCTCCAAATGTCTCACACATTTTACTTTATATCATATAATTACTGAGGGAAACATGCTTTTCCCCCCCTATTTTCCCTCTTTTTTATTGGTTTGCATACATTTGTTTACATTGTGACTCATCCATGTATAATCTTCTACACAATCTTTTTAATGTTCCAAAAGAAATTAAATTTTATTAGAACCAACCTATGCTCTATTCGACAAATGGCATTTAACCTGCCATGGCTACCAGAGAACACAATTTATCAAAACCAAACCAACAGCCTCAATATTTATGAAAACTCTCAAGAGATCTAAAGGTTTCAGAATTAATAGTCTTGAAAGAAAATTTTACAGTATAGATGAAATATATTTTCTAATTTTTACAACTTAAGTCTTAACAAAATGTTCCCCAGAATCAAACACTTTTTTTCTTTTTACCTTTGGCATCATGTCTTCCATGAATTTCTGCCCTCCAAACCCAGGTTCCACTGTCATAACCAAGGCCATATCTATCTGATTAGCCCATGGTGCTAAATACTCAACAGTCGTTCCTGGTTTGATGGCAAGACCAACCTGTAACAGAGACAAATTTATCACCAAATGAACAATTCTAACTGTGTAATTTATTGACATGCGATTCTCAAGAGAAGAAAACTCTTAAACAGAGGAAAAGATGAACTGAACACTCAAACCATAGCCTTAGAGATAAAAAGTCAACAGAGTCTGTCAAAATGCTTCAAAAGGCAGTAAGTTTTAGCAAACAGTGGTAGAGTAAGTAAATCTTATCTAGCAAATCCTGACAGTTCAACTCTAGCCTCAATGAAGAATTAAGAATAGCGGCTGCCCATCTTCTCATTTCCTAAGCAGCATGCCTCTGGAAACTCTGTGAATTTTGATAAATGGCGATGGCTGTGGAAGGGCTTCAGGCCTTTTGTTCATGAGGTTGCTATGAGTCGTGCTCAACTTGACAGCAATCAACAACAACAACATCTTCTATCAACTTTTCAAACTCTTAAAGAAAATTAATTGGTCCCATCACTCCTGACATCTCACCTTCATCCCATTCTCCCGAATGTCTTTAATCAAAGCCCCTGGGTTCTCAGTAGCCTCCAGGTGAAAGGTATACTGGTTGGCCCCTGCGACAGCCATTGGCTTCACCCACTGTTCAGGCCTGGACACCATCATGTGCATGTCTGAAAGAGGAGCCACATCTAATTATTACTGAAAGGAAAAATATCTGGATTACACCACTGAAGGCAAGCCTCTAATTATTTCAGATCTAAACTCTTTCTGAACCAAAACATGTGTTAGGTGAACAGCTTTACTCACTGATCTTATCTTCCTTTATCCTGAATACAAAATTTTAGTTAAAATATCTACAGAAAAAAAAAAAAACAAACGTTTCCACAGAAAGCATATGGGGCTGTAAAAAAGTTGGGAGGTTTTTTGGCTAGAAGCAGCACATTTCTGACATAAATGAACTATATTTAAAAACAAGCAAAACCCCCTCTAATATTGCAGTCCTAAATCAAGATTATAGAATGATAAGGCTTTGGGAAACATCAGGAACAGTAGTATACCGCTTATCTAATTAAGCCAAGATTAAATTTTAGATTTCTAAGCTAGCAAAATAACTACTACTACTCAGTAAAAAAACCAAAAAACAAACAAAAACACACACACACACAAAAACACCCATACAGGTCAAATGGTATTTTTTTTAAAAAACATTTTACTACTTAGTATGTCATATTTCTTTGCAGTTTTAGCTAACTTATTTTGGTTCATAATCTCTAAGTTTATATTTTATTATAAACAAGGAAAATTCAACTTGATTTAAAATAGTCTGTTTACCCATTCCTTGGGTTACTAGACTATTACATCATTCCTAATGAATTTCTAGCAAGCAAGTACCTCCAGCAATTCTCCTTGGATAATCTCAACAACGCTTAGGGAGTTGATGGTCCAGCAAATTGTGCTTATAAAAAGGTAAGTAGTTCTCGAATGATGTAGTCTCACATTTATATTCTACTCTTGAAATTTTAGATACACAGTAGGAGATCCACAGAGAATAAGCAGGGGGGGAAATGTATAATAAACTTCAAAATCATAATAAAGACCGGAGACTCGCTGGTCTGAGAGGCTGGTAGAACCCAAGACAGTGGTCCTTGGACATCTTCAACCCTAGACATGAACCTACCTCAGGGGATCATCTTTCAAACAATGGACATGTAAGCCTATAAAGTGAACATTTATGTCCAGAAAGAATGCAGTTCTCATAACAGTCAATCATACAAAACCAAAAGGGCATGATTTGCCCCAAAGCAAATCTCAGATGATGGCTCTCAAATGACAAGCGGAGCTAAAGAACCCAGGAAGGCTGTCACACCAAAGCAAAATGCAGAAGTCACTGAACAGGAAACTATGAAAACGTTCACCTTTTCAAGCCACAGCAGGGTAACTGTGGTCCATCCCCCGAGTGGGTTACTACTCAGTTAAAAAAAAAGGAAATAAAATGAACGAACTAGTGAAGCACAGACACACCTAAAATTCTTTATGCCAAATGAAAGAAGTCATTCATATGGCAATCTGGAAAAGGCAAGATAAGAGTCAGGAGAAGTATTTGTGGTTACGAGGAGCTGTAAGTGGCGCTGAGAGACTGTGACGACACAGCGGAATATGAGGGGTAGGGGACTGTGATGGATATTTTCGGTTATCTGGATTAGGATGGTGATTGCATGATTATGCAATTCTCCACATTCACAGAACTACACAATGAACAAGTTAAGTTTTATAAAATGGACAATTATATATTAAAATATCATTTACTAATAAAAAATGAAAACAGTATTAAGGAAAGGGTAAATGAGCTGATTCATACAAAGACCCCTGGGATAGTGGTTGTCAAGTTGAATGGTTTGAACCCACCAGCCACTCTGCTTCCATGTTTTTCATCCCATACCCTCAGGAGGGTGCCATCGTTTTCTCCCTTTCTATCCAGGACCACCTGTTATAACTCTAGGTAAAATGATCTGAGGTGTTAGCTGGACCCCATCTAGTTCTTCTGGTCTTAAGAGTAAAATGAAGTTGTGGCTTGTGTACACTTATTTCTTCTCTGAGCTTTCAGTGTCCTTCTTAGATCTGTTGCCAGTTTATGAGATACTTAATACTTTGCCAACACTGTTGGTGAGGAAGTTATCTATAGGGACATGAATGTGGGTAGAGGCACAGACGTTCACAGGGACACAGACACTTCTCAGATATAACCAAGCACCTGCCACGATTCCTTTCCTCAGGTTAAAAGCCTAGGATCACAGTCTCCTGGGACAGCTCATCGTTTGGCATAGCATCATTCCTAAAACTCATGATGTGCATCTTAGTGAAGTGGCTGGCATAAGGGGTCTTAAACGCTTCTGAGCAGCTAGCTTAAAAGAGAACAATTAGTCTCTGTCTACCAGGAACAAAATACTAAGGATTCTTGGATAAAGTACACCAGGGTGCTCCTTAGAAGCAAGGATGGCAAAACTTCATCTCACACCCTTTGTGGATGCGTCAAGAAGGGCCAGCCCCTGGGGAAAGACCTCATGCCGGAAAAGGCAGAGGGTCAGCAGCGAAAAGAGGACGCCTCTCAATGAGATGGTGTGAGGGAGAGAGAAAAGAGGAGAAGGATGAAGCTGGAAGCTAAGAGATGAGCCATCCACCTCTCCCTTCCTTCAGTCACACAGCCAGCTTCCGATGGCGTTACCATCAACTTACCAAAGAAAGGGTCCTGGCCTAGCTGCTTTCGAAGGCTTTCTACCACAGGGTGACCGAAGGTGATGTTGGGGACAAAATGCCTACAAGACAAACAAAATCTTACTCTGAGAAGGTTCTCAAATTCAGTTTCTGTGTTTCTCTCATACTTTTTTACATCTAGGTGGCCCCTGTGACCGTAGATGCATTCTGATTGGGGGCTGGAGTGCAGTGGGGTTTGAAGGATGCCATGTGAGCTTGCAATATTTTCTAATACTTGGCACCATCAGTATGAACAATCTTCAAGATATCTGGATTTCAATTTACTAAGATCTCTTTTTATATAACAATATATCATAATAGTGTCAGATAAAACAACATAATGACTTCACTCTGCAATTTATGATTTAGACAGGTAGAAAGGGAAAGATGATACAGTAAAAGATGCCCAAGTTTATATGACTTGCCCAAGTTACACACTAGTTAGTAAATTCTGAACACTGAAAGTGGCCTCCTGGATCTATGAAAATATGGCCCGGCATGAGAATCCTGCTGTTACTTTTAACTGATGTCTATCACAGGGCACAAACTAGCAACTGACTTAAACTTTTTTTAAAAAAAATCATCATTCAGTAAGTAAACTAGTAGTGTTTATTGCTATAACTACCTTTTACTGGGAGTTATGATATAGCAGGCATCGGATCTTATTTAATCTTCACAATAGCTTTATGAGGTCACTACTACTGTTATACTGGTAGGAACATGCCATTATTATTTGAGGAAAATTAAGAAATAACTTTCATTAAATCACCTAGCTAATCTGTTAAGGCAGGATGCAAACTAGGGTCAGCCTGCTGGCAGAATCAGAGTACTTAACCCTAAATCTATTTAATGAGTCCTCTCATTTGATCATGGCTATTACCCAGCACCATCCAGTCTGACTTATAACCATCTTACAGCCAACAAACAAAAACACTGCTCAGTCCTGCACTTCACCACTCTGCTGCTTTAGCCACTGCTGGAGTCACTGGATCAATCTACCCTGATAATCACCTTCTTTTTCACTGAGCCCTCTACTTTACCAAGCATGACGTTCTCGTCCAGGGACTAATCCTTCCTGGTAACAGATCCAAAGTACATGAGCAAGTCTTGATACCCTCGCTTCTAAAAAACACTCTCGCTGTACTTTTCCCAGGACATCTTGGTTCTTTTGTCAGTTCATGGCACATTCACTATTCTTCACCGACACCACAATTCAAGGCATCAATTCTTTAGTCTTCCTTATTCACTGTCCAGGTTTGGCTGCACATCATAAAGTGATCTCAAAATATAAAGGCATGGGCTAGGGAAACTTCTTGTTGTTGTTAAGTGCCGTCGAGTCGCAGGTGACTCATAGCGACCCTATAAACAAAAGTCCTGGACACCTCCTGTATAACTTTAGTCCTTTCTCCAGGTTCACAGTGTTTCCAGAGGCAAGCTACTGTGGAAGTGGATGCCACTCCTGCTTTCAAGCTTGTTTTAATCAGGGAGCTTCACCAAACACTGTCTACCATGGATAACAGTATTCAGCTTCACAGCAACCACAAGTTACCTCCATACAGCAAGTGGACATGCCAGGGTTACACAACCTAGAAGAATGTTTCACCAAAAACAATTAAAGGCAGGTCTGAGGGCCATGGAGTAGAGTCACCCACCTTTGGCTTGGGAGCATGGCTTTCTGTCCACTAGGCCAACTGCTCGCTCTCTCTTTATGCTGTTGTTGGTGTTAGTGTTGTTAAGTGCCGTCAAGTCACAGGCGACTCATAGCAACCCTATGAACGAAGGTCCTGGACACCTCCTGTATAACTTTCATCCTATCTCCAGGTTCAAAGGGTTTTCCAGAGGCAAGCTACTGTGGAAGTGGATGCCACTCCTGCTTCCAAACGTATTTTAATTGGGGAGCTTCACCAAACACTGTCCACCATGGGTAGCAGTATTTGGCTTCACAGCAAACACGAGTTACCTCTGTACAGCAAGTGGACACACCAGGGTTACATGACCTAGAAGAAATTCTAGGGTACCTTAGTTCTCAAAATGACATCTTTGCTTTTTAACACTATAAAGGTGTCTTACAGGAGATACGCCCTAAGCAACGTTATCTAATTTCTTGATTATTGCTTCCCTGGGCATCAAAGGTGACTCTAAGTATAATGAAACCAACAACTTCTCTGTTCTAGCACTTGTTGTTATGTACCATCGAGTTGACTATGACTCAGAGTGAACCTATGAGCAATGGCTTTGAATCTTGCCCTGTCCTGACCCAACCTCGCCATCTCCGACATACTTGAAACCATCACCACAGTCACTATGTCAAGGCTAGCCACTTAAATAGTGAACAGATTCTTCTACATGCAAGTAAAATGCTCGGTGTGCCTTATTGCTTCTCAAAGCGCTGCTGTATTTTATAGAGGATAGGTTATGGCTCTGGTTTATACCAAAGGGAAGACTGGGCAGAGATGACTAACAGTTCATCAGAACTGCATGACGTCACTGTTACAATTCGGTTGGTGCTGGGAAAGTGAGTCAGTCAGCAAGGACTCCCCTTCTATCCAGGCTGTGCGTGTGGCCAGTTCTCAGCAGTGAGCTGTGCATTTAAGTGATGTGTGACACTGAAGAGCCCACGAATCTGTGGAGTACTCCTTTTTCTTCCTTACTTTATCCTTCTGCCGATAAAGAAGCCCTTCCGTATCCTAATAGCAGAGTCTACATGCGCCATAATTAGTGTAAGGAAGGGCACTCAAAGTGAACTCTCATGCGAATAAGAAATAAGCTTGATAAGGTGATGCCATTGAAATCTGGACTTCCTTTGTTAAAGCAAGTGGTATTTCTCTATGTTAAGGCTGAAAGACAAGCTATACAACCAGTAAACATAATTTGCTATTGTTCATCTGATGGCATGCATAGGAATCAGATCGATTACATCTGTGGAAAGAACCGCTGGAGAA
>NW_006399856.1:11214956-11225993 GCF_000299155.1 Elephantulus edwardii
AGCGGAGTTTAGGGCTGTTGTACATAGGGTCGCTATGAGTCGCAGGCGACTCGACGGCACATAACAACAACAAACAACAAGTAAAATGATTCCAGAAGAAAGGATAGCATTTAAGAAGAGGGGGAAGATTTTGAGGTTTACACAACAAGACTTGTAGAAACACACAGTGTGAAGACTGAAGCAAAGGCAGAAGAGTAGAAACAGGCAAGGGACAGAATGGTAACTGGCGTGGTGACTGAAAAAGACAGGAGGCAGATCCTGCCCCATGCAGGGCCTCGGGGCCTAGCTGAGGTGTTTGGATTTTATCCTGTAGTAAATAGTGAGATTTTTATCCTGCAGTAAATACAAACAATGCAAATAATAAAGCAGGAAAACAAATTTGGCAATAAATTTGAAGAAGATTTCCAAGAGGTGTTGTTACCTGGCAAGAACTGAACACTAAGAACCAGCTGGTTAGATGTTGGGGGTTAAAGAGTGCCAGTGGCTCACTGGTTAAGTGCTCACCTGCCAAATAAAACATGGCAAAGTGGCCACTGCTCTGTGTGAGAAAAGACCTGGCTCGTCAGCTTCTGGAAGGATGAGAACCGAAGCGGGCGGACGGAATGGTTCTCCTGGCCTACCAGCCCTCTAGGAGTCAGAACTGACCCAACAGCATGCCACAACAGGTGGAAGGCTTAAGTTCACATGACTGCAGGAATGAGTGTTAGTAAAAAACTAAGACTATCTGTGGATAGAAGATGAATTGACACGGTGACTTTAGCAACGGGAACTGCTGACAGGGCAACTTCTTACCACTAAGGTACCAGAGCTCCTAATCCTATAAGGCGGCAGCGGTCATGAACAATTGAGTTGGGACTGACTCACGGCTGACTCTGCAGCAGGTGTGGAGAGGCAGTGAATCACACAAGAGACTGCCCATCTTTCTCCTGGAGCATCAAACTGTGTTACTTTGGGTTGACATCGTATCCCTTACCACTAAGCCACCAGAGCTCCCTAAGAGGTGGTGGTGGTGGTTGTTATGTGCCGTGGAGTCACCTACGACTCACAGCGACCCTATATACAGCTCTGAACCCTGCCTGAGCAAGTACCAGTGACTCTGACACACCTACCCTCATTGCCCCAGTTACTGTGTCAATCCTTCTCACCCTGAGTCTTCCTCTCCTGCCTGTCCTTCCACCCTTCCAAATATGATGTCCTTCTCTGAGGACCTCTTGGCCATGTGCCCAAGGTATGAGATGGAGCTTCAAAATCCTCACCTCCAAGGAGAAACTTGGTTTCAACCTCTTCAAGACAGACCTATTTATTTTCTTGGCAATCCATGGTAATGGTATGTTCAAGACTCTTCTCCAGCACAACTTAAAAGCACAGATTCTTCTTTAGTCATCCTTAGTCATTATACAACTCTCTGATGTATAGAAAGTAATTATGAAGACCATGGCCTGGTTCAGGTGCACCCTAGTTTCTAGACTGACAGTGTTGCTTCTTAGTACTCTGAAAAAGTCATCCTGATAGCAGATTTTTCCCAGTACAGTTTGTCTTTCAATTTCTTGACTGCTAGTGCCAAGAATGTTGATTGTGGATCCGAGCAAACTGTAATTATTAACAACCCCAATCTCTTCTCCATCGATCACGATGCTGCCAATTGGCCCAATGGTGAGAATCTTTTAGTCTTCTTGATGTTGAACTTCAAGCCATATTGGAGACTACAGTCCTTGACCTTCTGCAGCAAGTGTTCAAATCCTCCTCAGTTTCAGCAAACAAGATTGTGTCATCTGCATAACGCAAACTCCTGATGCCACTCTCCTCCTCATAAAGCCCAGCCTCTTAAATGATCTGTTCTGCATATAAACTGAAAGGTATGGGGAGACAAGACGTACCCCTGATCCCTGATGCACTCTCTTCTTGATTTTGAACCATGCAGCGTTTCCTTGCTCTGTTATGAGTACTGCTTCCTGGTCTGAGTATAGATTGTGCTCTCATGAGCACAATCAAGTGTTTTGGGATTCCCATTCTCTTCACTTTGAGGTATGCATTCCTAATACCTCTATCCTACAGGTAAAGAGGTAAAGCAACTGCCCAGGTTCACTCAGCTAATATGCTAGAGGTAGGGTCTGTTGGCAATCTGGCTCCAAAGCCCAAACTCTCAATTATGCTTATCTGCCCTTACACTGAACAACAGCAAGCCCAGGAAGAAGGGGTTTTAAGAGAGAACTAAGGATCCAGCACACAGCCGAGAAAGCCAGGGTAAGCAGAGGGTGCAGACACTTCCACACATTAACACTAGGATCCATGGAGGATGGATGTCAACCCAAATCACGTGGCCGACACACTACAGAAGACGAATTCACGAGACTAGTTTCTTCACCTAAGCTGTAAGCAATCAGACTCATGAGGCTGTAATTTAAAAGGCTATGTAACTAAACAAGAAGTCTAGGAGTTCCAAAATATACTTGAAACAGTATTGTCACTAAGACTTGTTACACATTGATTTCTAGGGTCCAAGACTACTTGAGTGGGAGATCCACTGTTGTCCAGATTCTAAGTATTGGTTTCTAGGGCTGTAAATGTTAACAGAGATGCACTGCTTCTTTGTTCTCTTAACGAGCACTTATGTTGAGTGGGGAAGATGTAATCTGATGCTACATTGCTTCTCTGACCAGAGAAGTAGGAATCTGAAATTTTTAACAAGTGTCACAGCAGGAAGTTCTCATCAGACAACCCAAGAAAACATTTCACAGTCCCAGGCTGATAAAAAAGGAATTTCATTAAGAAAGTTTCATCATTACTGAGCTTTCCCTCCAAGCCCCTTCCCCAACTTGAAGACTTTTTTTTTTTTTTTTTGGCTATAAAAAATAAAATGTAGTAAAAAAGTATCTCTTCTTCCAAGGTGACTCACTGGGTTTAAACTGTAATTGCTTCTAACACAAGGATAAAATTCTCAGTTCTCCTCAGGTTCTGTCATTAACCCTAATCTGGTTATAAAATAATTGTAATTCAGACAGATCTCCAAACAAGGCAAAGAGGAGGATCAAGGTTGGGGTAAAAAAAGTACCATGGTAACCAAAAAACAATCTTCCAGTGAATGAATCAGGAATCACAAACTCTTTTGTTTACAGGAACTGGCCTTGTCAAATTCACCTCAAAACACACCTACAAGACAGAGCAGAGCGGCCCTGTAAGATTTCCAAGGCTGGCAGCACTCGGGACAGGCAGGCAATCACCTGCCATGTGGCGGTTGTTGTCAGGGGTCACTGAGCTGAGCATGTCTTAGAACGACCCTAATTAGCACTACAGACCTTTTCCTGCCCTATCCTGTGCAATCCTCATCATCTCTGATCCACTGGAGCCCACTGTTGCTGTCACTGTGTCAATCAATTCATCCTGTTGAGAGTTTTCTTCTCTTTTGATAACCTTTCTAAGCATGATGGCCCTTTCCAAGGAACAGCTTCTCCTAGTAACACGCTGGGAGGTGAAGCTTTGCCATCTTTGCCTCCAAGGAATACTTTGGCTGCACTTTTTCCTTTTTCAAGACATATGTGTTTGTCCTTTGGATGGTCAGCTATGACTCACGGGTACAGAACGACACATTCTTTACAGAAGCAGATTGCCACATCTTTCTCCAGGGGAGGGACTGGTTGAGTTCAAACTATCGCCTTTTGTTTAGCAGCCAAACAACTGGCCACTGAACCTCCTTTGGCAGTTAAATCCAGGAGCAAAACAGAGCAGATGGGATGGGATAACCACAGCACTCCCGGCCTGGCTGAAGGCGGCTGCTATTTAGCTCCAGTTCATTGTGTGTTGCAAGATCATGGATCCAATACTGGCAAATCTTTGGATTGTTTTCAGAAGTCGGAAATCCAGCATTAACCCGACAGGTCTCTAATCTAAAATCCTGGTAACTATTTTAGAAATTGTTCTTCACTCTGTGACCATGCTATGGACCAACATACGCCTGTCACTTCTATCATGCTGCATTAAGTGCTTGCTGGTCTTCTAAGAAGTCACTTGTCCTTTACCTCACACAGCCAACCAAACTCATGTCCTCCACTTTCCACTTTTTCCAAAATTAGACAACCCCCTTCCTACCATGGTCTCCTATGTGGCTGTACTCCTGACTCTCAAAAAAACCCATTATAATCTCGTTAGAAATCTTTTAAAGGTGGGTGCTTTTGAGTCAGAAGCAATGTGAAGGCCGGGAGACTTTATTTGTTGTTGTATTTTTATAAGTGTTGGGGTAGAGGGTACATGCCGGGAAAATAGCATGTGAGTTTAAGGTTGGATAATTTTTTTTTTTTTTTTTAAAGAACCAGGACAAAAGAGAAAGCAGGAAAGCAATCCTGGAAAGGTGGCATGCTGTGGCCGGCCACCGCTGGAGAGGAAGGCCACCTTCCTTCCTACCTGGCCAGAAGCCACTGGCAAGCACTGCCTAGGTGAACGGCCTCCACCGTGCCAGGTTCCACCTCTTCTGGCCGGACAGTGGGGAAGGGACAGAACCCCTCTATCTGCTTTCCTCCTCTGCAAAAGGAGATTAAAAACACTATGAGTGATTTTCAGTCTCTCAATATTTATGGTCTCTCTCTCTCTCTCTCTCTCTCTTAAAACACTGTGAAAACTAAGAGTCAATTTTAAAATTGAACATATTTTGTAGAATATTTTCCCCTCAAATGAACAAGTTATCAAGAGGGATGAGGCTTCAAATTAATAAAAAAGCAACTTTAAAAACCCTTTTATCAGATAAGCTGCCAAGAGGGTACGAGGGAGCAAAGTGGTTCCCTGGTTTCCTTCACCTTGACAGTCAGTCGTCAGGACACTTATCTGTCAAATACAGAGGTGAGCAAGAGAGACAGCCCTACTTCCAGGGAACTTACTACACAGCAAGACAGACATGAAGTAAAGGGCACGAATACATGTACCAACTCTTCGTCGTGGAGCACAAAGATTGGCTTAATTATTCTCTGTAAGTGCAAAGGTCACAGAAGGCGGCTGATTTCTGAGACAGCTGATTTCTGGGACAGCGTAGGCTCGGCACTGCTTCCAAGCACGGCAGCGATGAAATTAGAGCAGGTGTCCCATCCCTCACCGTCAAATGATGGCGGTAATAACAGGGCCAAATCAGTAAGACTGTGAATTAGTTCACAAAAAGCGCAGAAATCGCTACATGCTCATATTAGCTAGTTTCCTCACCATGGAGGGAGCCTGGTGGCATGGCAGTTAAGCACTTGGCTACTAATTCAAGGTCAGTGGCTTAATCCCACCAACTGCTGTACATGGGGAAGATGTGGCAATCAGCTTCCATACAAATTTTTTAAAAAAACAAAACCAAAAGACTCACTGCTATCAAGGCCAGAACCAACTTGAACTTGACCCTCCTGCGGATTTCCAGAGGCCATAAACAGCACGGGAGGAGAGAGCGCACTGTCCTTGATTGAGTAGCTGGTGGATTCAAAGCGCCTGCCTCTACCTTGGTAGAACTCCTTACTCACTTACTCACTCACCTCACAGAGCTCGGGAGGTTCTACTTTAGCCTTATAAAGTTACAGTGAATCCGAAAGTACATGAGGGCAAAGGGGTCTGGCTTTGTCCTTATTAGCACTTCTGAGTGGGGAACTGAAACAAATTATTTCCCCATCTATTTGCTTGCTTTATATATGTGTGTACAAAACTTATTTAAATCAAAATAGTTTAAAATGTCAGATAAACTACATATGCACACACGCAGCCAGTTCTGTCCTGAGCCATCTGTTTCCCAGATACGTAAATCCCTGAGGTGCACACCACATGGATAGAAGATCTGGGCTACCAAGCAAGGGTGTCAAAACAACAGAATCACAATAATAGCAAACGCTTTACAAAACATCAGATTTTTGTGAGGGATCATACTAACCCTACACACTCAGTCTGTAATTCGTAGGTCTAACTAAGAAGGCCTAAGCCTCAGTTCAAGGCATTATGCATGGAACAGCCTGGCACAATAGCTGGGTGAAATGGAAAAAGAGAAACAACAGATTTCACCTGGCAGAGCAAAACAAGTCTTAGACGTGAGTGAGATTAAAGGTAAAGGGAAGTTGACAATCTTTTGTAAAAATACTACTTGCACAAACTTAAATAAAGGCACAGAGAAGTTTACCTAATACGAAATAAATGTCCTTTTCTAGCCCGACTCTAATGGTTTTGTGACCCGTTCTTAGCAGGCCTCAGAAAACGGTTGGCAAATTTGCCATCTGAGCTGCAAATTTTAACTCTGCCACAAGCTTGTGCAATCTTGTGAAAACTTGTTTCTCCTTTTTATAATCTGAGAAATGTATCATCATTTGGATTCAAAATACTGTCACTTATGTATGTGCTCCAAGTACCAAAAACCCTACCCCAGTGCCAAACCCGTTGTCTCACAGCTGCTTCTGACTCATGAAAATCCTATGGGCAGGATTTGATTGCCTCATACAGTGTTCAAGGCTGTACATCTTTCTGAAAGGAGAACGCACCATCTTTCTTCCACGGGGCTGCTGGTCGGATTGAACTGCCCACCTCGCAGCTGGCGGGTGAGCCTGACCACTGAACCACCAGGGCTCTTGTCACAACCATTCTCCTTGTCGCTGAATCACACCTGACTCTCCAGTGGGTTGCCCAGGCTGTAAATCGCTCAGGAGACTATCCATCTTTCTCCCGCGAGCCACTGGGGGAATTTGAACCGCCAGAGGTGCAGTCTTTGGGTTAGCAGTGCAGCTCTCTACAGACAGTAACTAAGACTTAACAAAAAAAAAAAAAAAAGACCTCCCTGAACAGCAGCGTGTCTTAAGGAAAAATATGACAAGAAATTGAAAAGGAGAATAATACAGCTGCTAACAATTGTCGAGAATTTCTTAAATGCCATATATTCACTCATTTCACCTACCAAGCATGCCTCATCGGCAGGTTCCATCATTATCCTCACTCTGCAGATAGTAACACTGCAGCTCAACGAGGCTCAGTGGCTTGCCCAAGAAAGCTGTGCAAGTGGCAGAAGTCAGGCGATCTTGCTCCAGGGGCCAAGCTGCTACTCGTTACGCAAGTCTATCTCGCCACTTTTGTCACTAACTAGCTATACGAGCTTGAGCAAGTCATATCTACTTGGGCCTCAGTGTCTCCAAGTGAAAAATGAAGGGAACTGCCCTAGGTCTCAGGGTGCTGGACGACCACACATCACAAGGGGGAGGGGAGGGCTGTGCTCTGGGCTCCGGCCGCAGCCCGCGGGGTCGCCCCGGGTCCAGGCACCGTCTCCGGGACTCCGGCCTGGCTCCCTTTCACCGGGAGGCTCCCCGCAGCAAAGTGATGCCGTGCAGCCAACAGGCGCCCGAAGAAGGCACGCCGACCCCGCCCCGCGCCGCAGCCCGAGCCGAGCCCAGCGGAGTTACCCGTCCATTACATCCAGGTGCAGATAATCGGCCCCGGAGTCCAGCATCCGGAGACACTCGGCCCCCAAATTAGCCAGGTCGCTGTTGAGGATGGACGGGCCAATCTTGCAGCCGGATGCCATGGTGCTGGTTCCTAAGAGCTACCCCGCGAGTCCACCGGCAAAATCTAGGAGTCGCTCCGATTGGCCACGCAGTTTGGGCCCCGCCCCTTCCCCGTAGAGTGTTCCGGACTCTGCCGGAAGTAGCTGGCCTCAATTAGGAAGTCCCACCTTCTCTTAGGGCTAGAGAGCCAACCGTATAGTTTAGGGGCGGGGCCTGGGCTATGGGCGGGGCTTTAACAGGTGTCGGGAACCTTGACCTTTCTCCTCCGACCCTCATCCTTGAAACCTATGTCTTGTTATTTGCAGCACTCAAGAAACTTCTAAGCTGCTTTCGTTCTGTGTTCCCTGAAATTCTCTCTACTCTTTTCCTTATATGTGTTTGCTTTTTGTCCTCTATAGTTCCTTTTTGGAAACAAAATAAAAAACCCTTTCCTCTTACTTCTCTTCCATGCTCCAAATTACTGAAGAGCAAAGATGTTAGTTTGAGGAAGTGCCTAATTCATACCATGGTGCACCTGATTCAGGCCATGGTCTTTTCAATCACTTGTTATGCATCTGAGAGCTGGACAGTGACTAAAGATGACAAAAGAATTGATGCCTTTGAACTGTGGTGCTGAGGAGGAGCACTGATCATCCGATGCCCTGCCAGAAGAACAGATATGTCTTGGAGAAGGTGCAGCCAGAGTGCTCCTTGGAAGCAAGGATGACGAAGCTTCATCTTCCATACTTAGTGCATGTTGCTAGGAGAGGTTATTCCTGGTATAAGCACATCATGCTATGGAAGGTGGAGGGATGCAAAGGAGAGGATGAGTAATGTGTTGTTCCTTCAACTTTCATGGTTCAATCCTCAGCCAGGTGGATTGACAAAATGACTGCAGTAATGGGCTCGAGTGAGTCAGAGATTGTAAGGTTGGCACAGGATAGGACAGAGCTAAGATCTGTTGTTCATAGGGTCACTATGAGTCGAACTCAACTCGATGGCCCCTAAGAACAACAAACTCTCTGAAGAGCTGGGAATCAGATTGGTAGTGGGATACTGGTCCTTCCTATACTTACTGGATGACTCATTTCTCCCTGCCTCAGTTTTCTCATGTGTAAGGCAGTACCTATAGTTGAAGGTTGCTGTAAGGAGTATTTTGGTGGCCCTAGAGGGTAAGGGGCCAACCCAAAGGAAGGCTGTTCGAATCCACCAGAGGCACAGTCGGAGAAACATGGGCACTCTCCTCTTCTGTGCTTTACTACCAGTGAAAATATATTGCATTGTGCAAGTCTGCTATCAAAGAGCTCTCCAGAGTACTGAGAAGCAATGATGTCAGTTTGAGGACTAAGGGGAACCTGATTCAGGTGATGGTCTTTTTCAGTAACTTCTTATGCATCTGAAAGCTAGAAAAGAAATAAAGATGACAGACGAAGAATTGATGACTTTGAACTGTGGTGCTGGAGAAAAGTACGGACTATCTCATAGACTGCCAAAAGAACAAACACATATGTCTTGGAGCAAGTGCAGCCAGAGTACTCCTTGAAGACAAAGAAGAAAAAGCTTCATCTCACTTACTTTCGGCATGTTGCTAGGAGAGGCTGTTCCTTGGAGAAGGACATAATGCTTGGAAAGGTCGAGGGTCAGCAAAAGAGAGGAAGATGCTCAAGGAGATAGATTGACACAGTGATAACAACAATGGGTTCAAGTGTGTCAGAGATTGTGAGGATGGCACAAGATAGACCTTGGGTTCAGGTCTGTTGTTCACAGGGTCACTATGACTAAGTAGCACCTAACAACAACAGTAAAATATTAGCTATAAAAGTTATGTGAGGTGAATGACAGAGACTTTGTTAACCTAGCATTAAGGCTACAATGTTCAGATAGAGATTGACCACTGGTAACTAAAACAATGAAAGGAGCTCTGGTGGCTTAGTGGCAAAACGTCGTGCTGCCAACCTGAAGGCATGCAGTTTGAATCCACCAGCTGCTCCATGGGAGAAGGATGGGTTGTCTCCTTCCATGTGATTTATAGCCATTGAAAGCCAACCAGAAGGTCCATTATGAGTCAGTTCTGGCACATAACAACAACAATAATAATCAATCAACAAGTCTTCAGTTCAAAATCACTGTCGTCTCAATCAACAAGTCTTCAGTTCAAAATCACTGTCGTCTCTTCAAGAGAAAGATGGGCTATCTTCTCCAGGAAAGGTTTTCAACCTTGGAATCCCAGTAGAGGGTCACCCGGGTCACTGTGAGTTAGAACCCATTCAGTGATGGTGGGTTAAATTACCAGGTTGTTGTTTGATTTAGAATAGAATTTTAGGAAACCAGTTTTTAATGGCTCATGATCCAAAATGTTCTTTAAGAGTAATGGTCTAAAAAAAAAAAAAAGAAAGAGTGATCGTCTAGAAGAATCTGGTCTGGAAAACAATGTATTTGAATTTTGTAAATAAACTAGTATAATTTTTTTTAAAAAGTAATGGTCTGGGGGTGTTCTTGACCTTCGTGGTTCACAAAAGTCTAGATCCCAGGAGCACACGCCCAGCACACTCCCTGACCCATAAAATCATTCCTGGTTATGGTGACTGAACCCTTCCTGCTCTGCCCACGCCTTGCTTATCTTCTTGTTTGATTTCTTTTTTTCCTCTTGGCAGAGCTCACTGACAAATTGTGCTACATTTATTTACTGTTTAGGCACAATCCACAAGTAGATAGAAATGCCAGTTCTGCTGCCAAATGTGTCTAGGGTAATTGGGTCAGGAAAAGAGACAAAAGTAAAACTACATGAGGAAAGAAATAGATTTAGCAAGCCTATTTCTTTGAGAGTAAAGACTTCCCCCCCCCCTTCTTCATATAAAAGGCAGAACTGTTGGTAGCATGGACCTTAATCAGAGGACAACCAAATCATTAGCCTGCCCGCTAGAATACCTTCTCTATGCCATCAAGTAAGAACTGACTCATAGCTGACCCTCCAGCAGGTTGCCATAGGCACTAAATCACTTGGGAGGAGATTGCCCATCTCTCTGCCCCAGAACAGCTGGTGGATTTGAACTGCATGCTTCTGTGTTGGCAGCACAGCCCCTTGTAAGGCCACTAATGCTCAAACAGGTCATAGTCTAGGTAGAGCTGTCAAAATGGGGGGATCTCCTTTCTCATTTGCCCCTTTCCCATTTATCCTGCAAAGTAAGACTGTCAGGCCTGTACCAAGGTCAAAGGGAGAACAAAGGATTCAAGGAATATCAACATGTCAACAAAGGGAGTGAACAACCTCAATGGAGTGCCCCCCACCTGGCTAAACCACAATGGAATGTCCCAGTAACTAGGGTAGTCGGGATGGGTGTGTCAGAGGCAGTGTGACTGGCACAGGATTGAGCAGGGTTTAGGGCTGTTGTACACAGGGTTGCTATGAGTCACAAGCGACTCGATGGCACATAACAACAACAACAACAATCTACTTTAGGGGGCAGTATTTCCCTGGTCTGTCCCTCTGCCTGTTTCTCTCTCTGCAGACCATGGAATCCCTCCTGGGAGACCCTTTAATAAAGCTTTTTTAGCTTCCTTTCTT